>NW_025967146.1:0-25000 GCF_021869965.1 Rhincodon typus
TGTGACCAGTGGTGTTCCACAGGGATCTGTGTTGGGACCACTGTTGTTTGTGATATACATAAATGGTCTGGAGGAAAGTATAGATGGTCTGATTAGCAAGTTTTCAGATGACACTAAGATTGGTGGAGTAGCAGATAGTGAAGGGGACTGTCAGAGAATGCAGCAGAATGTAGATAAATGGATTGGAGAGTTGGGCAGAGAAATGGTAGATGGAGTTCAATCCAGGCAATTGCAAGGTGATGCATTTTGGAAGATCCAATTCAAGAGCAAACTATACGGTAAATGGAAAAGCCCTGGGGAAGATTAATGCACAGAGAGATCTGGGTGTTCAGGTCCATTGTACCCTGAAGGTGGCAACGCAGGTGAATAGAGTGGTCAAGAAGGCATATGGCATGCTTTCATTCATCGGACGGGGTATTGAGTACAAGTGTTGGCAGGTCATGTTACAGTTGTATAGGACTTTGGTTCGACCACATTTGGAATACTGCGTACAGTTTTGGTTGCCACAATACCAAAAGGATGTGGATGCTTTGGAGAGGGTGCAGAGGAGGTTCACCAGGATGTTGCCTGGTATGGAGGGCGCTAGCTATGAAGAGAGGTTGAGTAGATTAGGATTATTTACATCAGAAAGACGGAGGTTGAGGGGGGACCTGATTGAGATCTACAAAACCATGAGAGGTATAGACAGGGTGGATAGCAAGAAGCTTTTTCCCAGAGTGGGGGACTCAATTACTCGGGGTCATGATTTCAAGATGAGAGGGGAAAAGTTCTTTACGCAGAGGATGGTGGGTGCCTGGAATGTGTTGCCAGCGGAGGTGGTAGAAGCGGGCACAATAGCGTCATTTAAGATGTATCTAGACAGATACATGAATGGGCAGGGAGCTGAGGGATACAGATCCTTGGAAAATAGGCGACGGGTTTATATAGAGGATCTGGATCGGTGCAGGCTTGAAGGGCCGAAGGGCCTGTTCCTGTGCTGTAATGTTCTTTGTTCTTTGAGAGTGAGGTAGGAGAGGTAGACAGTTCTTAATGAGTCTCCTACACTTTGGCTAACATAGAGATATTGGGACAGTTAAAACACCATGTTCTCATTTAGAGAAAGAGCGACGGAAGGATCGTGTCAGACTATGAAGGAAGTGTAGGGTAATCTGTAGAACAACAGCTGGATGCACTACATCAGCTCGATCAGTGGATGTGGATGTGGGAGTGACAGGACCAATAAAACAGCATCCTATTGGTTGTTGGTGTTTCAATTTTCTTAAGTGTGGAATCATGTAAAAACTATGTTGTATTATTTCTTTGAATATTTAATATTGGACTGAAATGAGAAAAGGACTGTTTTTAAAACCAAGGATTGCTGGAGGATTACTGCATGTTTTAAAAGCAATTAACCTGCCACTCTCGGCAAGCATTATTTTCACAGCTCCTGCTTCAAGCAATAATTGAAGTGTAGTTTCTAGATGAGCTGGAGCCAAAGGGTTGTGTACAAATGGAGTTTTGATCGGCAACAAGAGGCTGATTTGTCTGTGGAGGAGTGACCAGTTATTGATGACAAAAGACCTTCTGCCTGTCAACCACTGTGACTAAGATATCAGGTAGTTGAACAGCTTGGGGCTGTGCAGGTAGTTGAACAATTTGTGGCTGTGAACATGATAGTGAGAAGTCTCAGATGTCCAGATGTCCAGATCTCCAACTGCTCAGGAGCTGTCTCTGTTCACTGTAGTTAAAACCATTTTAAGGCAGAAAAACAAGCTTCTTTCTTTCAGCCATTGCAATAAGCAATGACTTTTACAAAAGGTCTCTGACATCTTAATTAAACGTGAATCAGTCCCTTTGCTTCCTGCAAACTAGGGAAGGAAGAGTAAGAAGCAGCATTATGATCAGCACAAGAATCACCTCAGCAGATCCTGTAAACAGGAACGATTGAACTACTTTCCAAGTCTTTTTTCTCCATCCATAACACCCACAACTGCACCCACACCCACTTATCTAAGTATGTGTGTGTCTGTGAGGAAGACTGAGAAATTGAGTTTTAACAAGTATATTTACAAATTATTTACAGGTAGCTAGACTCTATCTACTTGCAATAAATAATAATTCTTGTTAAGTACAAAATCTTGGTCTGTACTTTGTCAGTGGGTTCTGAGTTGTTTGGGCAGGGTGGGGGGAGAAAGGAGGAGGTCGTCAAGGTCTGCAGAGTTGTAGTTGGGGAGTTAGACTAGGTCTTTGATAAAATAACGTTTCTGAGTAACTATTTGCTTAACTGCAGCAGAACCTGCTGAATTCTCCAATTTAAATAGATACATTTCAAAGGGTTCCAGGCACACAAATTTCCCAGTGGAACCTGCCAGTTACTTTGGAGTCTGCTACGTAGGGAATTCTGTAAAGTACCCATATGCAATTCGCACCTGTACGTCAGGAAGTATCACCTGGCATCAGAAACACTAGGCCATGATTTATAGTTTCATTTCAGACTAGTTATGAATGTGGTGATAGTGTGTCTGGACATTTTGCTCAAAGAATCATCAAATTTAAATTCTTTAAAACCCTTGATGTGAATAGATCAGTGTCTTTGGAAGAAAAGGCTAGCAAAGACAAGGAGGTGTTGCCGAGCAACATGGTGACCAATGATAAAAGAAGAAGGAAATTGAAACAAATTTACTTAGAAAGGCGGGGTGCAGGCTCAGCCAGAGAGAAGAGATCCTTACCAGTGTAGTGCTCTCTGTCAATAGCAGTCTTCAAAGCAATCAGGATTGGGGAAATGTTCTGAGTGGCCTAGAAGTAAATTCCAGAAGCAGAGGACTGCAGAATACATGAATGTAAGGAACCCATGTTAAGAAATAAGTGAACTGAATTAGAAGCTTGTTGAAAGAGTCTCTGAAAGAGACATTAAAGAAAATAGCTTCAAGTGAATGCCGAGATTTGCTGTGAAGCTGGAAAAGCACAGCAGGTCAAACAGCATCTGAGGAGCAGGAAAGTCAATGTTTCAGCTTGAAGAGTTTTGGCCCAAACGGTGGAATTTTCTGCTCCTCGGATGCTGTCTTTTCCAGCTTCACATCTATTGATTGTGGCTTCCAGCATCTGCAGTCTTTGTGTCCAAGGAAGAGATTTTCTGAAAATAAACCAATCACACTCTTGAAGGCTGAACAAAAAGCTTTAAAGTGAAAGGAATGACTCTCAACTAAGGTTTGGATGTTTACAAGATTGACGTACAAGGGTTAAATTTTTTGAAAACATGTTGGAGTGGGTCAAACAGCATCCATGGAGAGAGACAAGCTAACATTTCAAGTCTAAATGACTCTTCTTCAGAGGTGAAGTGTGGAGGGACAGCATTTAAGCTATAGTTGGTTGGGGGTAGGGAGTATAGGGTGCTGGTGGAGAAAATATGTCGATAATCAGATTAAGTGATTGTTCTGCTATTCTCATATTCCAATGGTGTGTCTCCTGCCAGACTTGAAAGGACAGTGTGACCCACTGGGATTGGGGTGGGGGAAGGGGAGAAGACATGATAACAGAATGTAACAAGCTAAAAGAAAGGGAAGAAGTGGGTGTTCGTTCACAATTTGAAGGTGTTGAACTCTGTACTAAATCCAGAAGGTTGTGAAGTGCCCAGCCTGAAGATGAGATGTTGTTCCTCTAGTTTGTGCTGTGATTTACTGGATATATCTGTCCTCGGCATGCTGTACTGTTCTAGTGAATCATAGTGCAAACTGGAGAAACAACATCTCGTCTTCAGACTAGGCACTTCACAGCCTTGTTGACTTAGTATTGAGTTCAATGCCTTCAAATTGTGAACCAACACCCACTTCTTTGGTGGCACGGTGGCTCAGTGGTTAGTACTGCTGCCTCACAGCGCCAGGGACCTGGGTTCGATTCTCGCCTCGGGCGACTGTCTCTGGGGGTCAGTGTGGACTTGTTGGGCTGAAGGGCCTGTTTCCACACTGTAGGGATTCTGTTCTATTCTAAATAAGTAAATATTTCTAGAAGTCTGCTGAAACAGTTTGCATTAACCAGTGGCTCAAGTCTTCAAGCAAGATATATAGTTCTACTTGCTTTTGAACAATCCATTGCCCAGGATTTCAAAAAGATCTGGTATCCATTGTTTGAAACTGGTTATTGAAATCTCAAATTACAATTCTTCAGTTTTCTGTTTAGTTTATCCTTAAGTTGTATCCATCCGTGAGAAAGTGGAATTATGATCAAAGAAGATTGGACTTTAGATTCTAAATATTAATTAGATTACCTTGTGTTCTAATAAATTTACATTATTGATAAATTGTTCATTTTTGTTTAAGTTATTTATAACATTTTCCCAGTTGTTTACAAAGTGGATAGTCCAGAAAAGTCCTACTTTTTAAAACTTTGCCGAGCTCCCTAAAGCTTGCTTGGCAGACCTCATCTCTCTACCCATGTGTTTCATATGGAACAAGATCTCTGGCTGTTCATCTGCCCTCCTCTAAGTCCTGAGCAGCGACTCCGTGATGCCCCGATCCTGCCAGCAAAGACGAATATATCCTCTGGATGTCTACATTTGTCGAAAATGCCTGTTTGGTCTCCAAACTATTAAAACAGTATTGCTTTTCTCAATCTGCCCTCACTGTTTACAGCTGAATAACTGAGCATTGTGGACTTGATTTTGGCTTTGTTCCCAAGGAGAACCATCACCTCATCAACATTTAAAACTGAGTACCAGTCCACAGCAAGATATACTTGGGACTCTGAACTACCTACCATGTCCTCCTTATCTGTTTAGCTGCCAGCCAATGTCAGTACACTCTTAAGCTTTGGGGGAAACCAGCTCCCTAATAGCACTTCGGCTTGTAGATGCACTGTGACACCAACTGCTCTCATGGACCAAAACCAGGTGCTTCAGCACCTTCCATTGATGACATTTCCAAACCATGAGAAGCATTCTGAAGATCCCATGGCAGAATTTTCATATCCTGAGGTGTCCTGTCATGACAAAGTTTATTTCTGTTAAGATTGGTTAGTTGTTAATAACAAACTTGTGGCTTGTCCCTAATCAAGACAAAAATAAATCACTAGGTATCTCATTTCTGCTTACCTTCACTTGTCCAATTTAAGATTGATTTTGTTAAAGAAGTTACTATTAACTCACCTTCAGAACTTGTCTTCTGTACTTTCTCTGTCATGATGTTTTGATGTTGAAATCAAAATTCCAATGATCCTCTAGTGTATGTTCCTCCTTTGGTGCTGATTGACATTGCTTCCATTAGGTACAGCATTCAGTTGTGCTGTATGTGAAATGGTGATTTTTTTTTTCATACACCAGTTTCTTTTTAAACTTAGTTAGCTCTGCCAACTAATAATTTTCTGTCATTTCATCTCCTTTGTAAACATAATCAGCTGCTCCTATTGAGGCCCTATGCTTTCCCCATTCTGATTTCTGATATGCAATGCTGTTTATAGATCAGTACAGCACAGGAACAGGCCCTTCGGTCCACCACGTCTGTGCAAACAATTTATCATTCTAAACTAATGCCACCTGTATAGGCACGTGTCTGTCCAAATGTCTCTTAAATGCTGCTATCATATCTGCTTCAACCATCTCCCCTGGGAGCACATTCCAGGCACCTACCAACCTCGGCATAAAAAACTTATCTCCCATATCTACATTAAACTTACTCCTTCTCAATTTGAACCTATTTTACATTTCCATCCTGGGAAAAAAGACTCTGAGTATCCACCCTATCCACGCCTCTCTCAATTTTGTATACTTCTATTCATGCCATCCCCTCACCCTCTGATGCTCTTGTGAAAACAATCCAATTTTGTCTAACCTCTCCTTACAGCTAATACACTCCAATCCAGGCAACATCCTGATAATTCTCTTTTGCACCCTCTCGAGCCTATCCACAACTCCACCAATTTTATGTTGTGTATTTGATTTTTTTTCTTGAGAGCAATGCAAAGATGAAAGTCGTTTCTAAGTGTGCAGGATCTTTATACAATTGCATAAACTAATTAAAATGTCTAATTTCATGCTTCAGTTTGCTTCTGTGTATTGGTTTACTTTCTCTGAGTCTTAACAAATCAAGTAGAGTGAGCATATAATCGGTTACCAGACTCAGATAACCAGATCTAGAACAAATAATTGCTGTCCCCCCTGCAACCCCCTCACTCCATCCCCACAAGCCCCCAGCTATGGTGAAGGAATGGCAATATATTTCCAAGTCAGGATGGTGAGTGGCTTGAAGGGGAACTTAAAGTTGGTAGTGTTCACATATATTTGCTGTCCTTTTCCATCTAGTTGGAAGTGGTCTTGTGTTAGAAGGTGTTGTCTGAGAATTGTTGGTGAGTTTCTGCAAAGCATCTTGTAAATAGTGCTGCTTCTGAGCGTCAGTGGTGGAGGGAGTGAATGCTTGCAGGTGTAGTGCCAATCAAGCATGCTGCTTTGTCCTGGATGGTGTCAAGCTTCTTGAATGTTGTTGGGCTGTATTCACCCAGGCAACTGGGGAGTATTCCATCACACTCCTGACTTGTGCCTTGTAGATGGACAGGCTTTGAGGAGTCAGGAGGCGAGTTACTCTTTGCAGTATTCCTAGCCTCTGGCCTGCTCTTGTAGCCATTGTGTTTATGTGGCGAGTCCAGTTGAGTTCCTGGTCAATGATAACCCCCAGAATGTTGATAGTGGGGAATTTAGTGATGGTAACACCACTGAATGTCTAGGGGTAGTGGTTAGGTTGTCTCTTGTTGTTGATGGTCATAATCTGGCATTTGTATGGTGGGATTGTTACTTGCCACTTGTCAGCCCGAGCTTGGGTGTTGTCCAGATCTTGTTGCTCGACTTGTTGCATTTGAGCATGGAATGCGTCAGTATCTGTACTCACATATGTGAATGATGCTGAACATTGTGCAATCATCAGCAAACATCCCCGTTTCTGACTTCATGATGGAGGGAAGGTCATTGATGAAGCAGCTGAAGATGGTTGGGCCTGGGACACTACTCTGAGGAGCTCCTGCAGAAGTGTCCTGGAGCTGAGATGATTGACCTCCAGCAACCACAACCATCTTCCTTTGTGTCAGTTATGACTCCAACCATTGGAGAATTTGCCCCCTGATTCCCATTTTTCTGTTTTGCTAGGGCTCCTTGGTGCCACACAGTTGAATGCAGCCTTCATGTCAGGGGCTGCCATTCTGCTCTGCAATTCAGCTCTTTTGTCCATGCTCAAACCAAGGCTGTAATGAGGTCAGGAGCTGAGTGGCCCTGGTGGAACCCATACTAGGTGTCACTGAGCAAGTTATTTCCGTGCAGGTGCTATTTGATAACACTGTTGATGACACCTTCCATTACTTTACTGATGATCGACAGTAGACTGATGGGACGGAAACTGGCTGGGTTGGATTTGTCCTGCTTTTTATGTCCGGGATGTACCTGGGAAATTTTCCACATTGTCGGGTAGATGTCAGTGTTGTAACTGTACTAGAATAGCTTGGCTAGGGGAGTGGCAAGTTCTGGAGCAAAAGACTTCAGTACTATTGCTGGAATGTTGTCAGGGCCCATAGCAGTATCCGGTGTCTCCAACCGTTTCTTTATCACTTGGAATGAATCGAATTGGCTGAAGACTGGTATCTGTAATGCTGAGGACCACTGGAGGATACTGAGATGGATCATCTACTAGGCACTTCTGGCTGAAGCTTTCACAGCAATCTTCACTTTTATCTTATCTAAACTTCAATCTTATCTTTTGCACTGGTGTGCTGGGCTCTTCTATCATTGAGGGTGGGGATATTTGTGGTGCCTTCTCCTCCAGCGAGTTGTTTAACTGTCCACCACCATTCACGACTGGATGTGGCAGGACTGCAGGGCTTAGATCTGATTTGTTGGTTGTGGGATCGCTTAGCTCTATCACTTGCCGCTTATGCTGTTTAGCATGAAAGGAGTCCTGTTTGGTGACTTCACCAAGTTGACACCTCATCTTCAAGTTTGTCTGGTGCTGCTCCTGGCATGCCCTCCTGCACTGTCCATTAAACCAGCATTGATTCCCTGGCTTGATGGTAATGGTTGAGTGGGGGATATGCCAGGCCATGAGGTTACAGATTGTGCTGGAGTACAATTCTTCTGCTGTTGATGGCCCACAGTGCCTCATGGATGTCCAGTCATGAGTTGCCAGATCTGTTCAAAATCTGTCCCATTTAGCACGCTGATAGTGCCACACCAAATGATGGTTATTCTCAATGTGAATACAGGACTTCATCTGCACAAGCACTATGCGGTGGTCACTGTTACCAATACTGTCAAGGACAGATGCATCTGCAGCTGGCAGGTTGGTGAGGATGAGGTCAAGTACTTTTTTTCCCGAGGGTGGGTTCGAACCCAGGTCCCTGGTGCTGTGAGGCAACAGTGCTAACCATTGAGCCACCATGCCGCCTACAGTTTGTTTTCTCCACAGATGCTGCCAGACCTGCTGAGTTTCTCTAGAAGTTTTTCAGATCTTCAGCACCTTTGTTTTATATGACTATAGCTTTTGTAACAGCCACAGGACTGTTTCTTCCACTGTTATTCTGTCTAGATTGCTCGTGATTTTGAGCATCTCGTAAATCTCTCCTCAATCTCATCAAAAGGAGAATAGCTCTAGCTTCTCCGATATATTCATATAAACTGAAGTTCCTCATGCCTGTAGCCATTCTCATGAATCCTTTCCTCACCCTTTCTAAAATCTTCACACCCTTCCTATAGTGGAATGGACATAATACTCCATACAGGTTGGCCATTACTAACTTTTTGTTATGCCCCTACTTATGTAGCCTAAGATCCTGTGTACTTTATAATTGTGTCAAAGTACCTCAACACCTTCAATGATATGTGCACATATACCTCCTGCACACCCACTCTGAAATTGTACACTTTAGTTTCTCCCCACCAAATGTAATTACTTCACACTTTATATTTAAATAAATTTAATTTTGCCACTTTTCCACCAGTTTAACCTGGTATTCCTTTTTCTGCTTCCTCTTACTCTCCATCTCTTTCCTCTCCAGATAGCTCTACGTTAGTCTGCTGTACATTTCCCCCTTGTGTCAACGTATCTTGACAGTACCTGAACACCGACGACAAGGTGTAGAGCTGGATGAACACAGCAGGCCAAGCAGCATCAGAGGAGCAGGAAAGCTGACATTTCGGGCCTAGACTCTTCTTCAGAAAATCGCTTTCCGAAAGACCCTTCCTCAGTACCTGAACATACTCTTCTTTAAAGCCTGCCTATTGTTCTTTCACTTTTTTTTGCTTGCCAATCTTAAGATTTTAATTTACCAGGGCTAGATTTTTCTCATCACACTGAAGTTAGTCCTCTCAGCAGTTTTGTTTTATCCTGTATTGCTCCTTGTCGTTTTCCATCATCAACCTAAACTTAAACACTAGATCACTTCCCGACTGATACTGGATTCTCTTGACCACCTCTGTCTTAGAAGCAGGTCCAACTATGACTCTTTCATTGTTAAACAAGAAACAAAGCAGAAACAAAACCTAAAATTAACTGAATGAAAGGAAACAAAATAACGGTCAATGTATATTTTCAGGCTGGAGGAGGGTCTGTAGTGGAGTTCCTGAGTGGTCAGTATTGGGACCCTTGCTTTTCCTGATATATATTAATGATCTGATTATGGTGTGCAGGGAGACAACTTCAAAGTTTGTAGATGAATTAAAACTTGGAAGAATCATAAGCAGTGAGGAAACAGTTTAGAGCTCCAAAAGGACATTGACAAATTGGTGTAGTGGGCAGACAGGTCAGAAGATGAGGTTTAATTCAAAGTGTAAGGTGTTGCGCTTTGGTGGGAAGAACATTGAAAGATGCTACAAAGTAGCGAGTACAACTCTAAACTGTGAAAGAGCAGAGCAACCTGGGTATATGTGAATGTGGCAGGACAAGTGGAGAGCATAGTTAATAAAGCAGTTTCCTCAAATTTATTAACGAGTGTAAAGTACAAGAGCAAGGAGGTGATGTTGAATTTGTATAAGACAGTTTTTAGAGCTCAGCTGGAATACCATGTACCATTGTGGGCTCTACATTATCAGGAAAGATGTGAGTGTATTGGAGTGAGTACAGAAGTGATTTACAAGAATGGTTCTATGTCTGAGAAGCTTCAGTTATGAGGATAGATTGAAGAAGTTGGGACTGTTCGCCTTAGAAAAGAAGGATGAGGAGATTTGTAAACCTCTATCAAAATCATGAGTGGCTGGATAGAGTGAATAGGGAGAAGGCATAGATTTGAAGCGATGTGCAAAAGAAGCAAGGTTGAGATCAGAAAAATCTTTTTCACACCGCGAGTAATTAGGGTATGAAATGTACTACCTGGAAATGTGGTGGAGGGAGGTTCAATTGAGGCGTTCAAAATTAGATTCACTGCTCTAATCTTTCCCCATCATCCTGGGCGAATGTACTTTTGCAAGTTGATTCTCTTTTCAAAGGTACAACTGAGCATGCTTCCATTAGCCTTTCAGGCAGTACATTTCAGATAATTACAGCCATTGCATTAAACATTAAACAGATAAGTTTGGGAAGACTATGTGAAAAATCTCGCTAGGGCTCATGGAGAGAGACCCGACAAGAATCGCGAGGAAAAATTGACACTCAGCCTGATTCCGGTAAAATTTAACCAATGTTACCTGGTCATTATCTCCGTGTTTTTTGGAGGACCCCACTATGCATCAAATGGCAGTGGAGATTTTGTATTCCTTCACCCAGGGAGTGGTGAACCTATGAAATTTCTGCCACAGAAGGTAGTTGAGGCTAAAACAGTGTGTTTTCAAGAAAGGTTAAGGGATCGAAGAGTGTGGGGATAAAGCGGGAACTGGGTACTGAGTTGGATGATCAGCCATGATCATATTGAATGGTGAGGCAGGCTTACAATGGCGTACACCTGCTCCTAATTTTTCTTTTCTTCTAAGAAGGCATTGGATGACTATTTGGAAAGAAATAGTTTGCAAGCATATGGGGGGAAAAAGCAGGAGGTTGAAACCAGGTAATAATACTCATTTGAACAGCCAGTACAGACTATGTGCCAAATTGCTGCCTCCTATACTGTTACAATTCTGCAACATATTTCTGTAGAAAATGTTGATGAATACACTCTAGAAACTCTTGCTCTTTTCTTCCCTTAACACTGTAACTAACCCTATGTCATCTGTTATAACTACTCCGTACCCCTTGCACCTCTCTAATTCCTTTGCAAATTTGTTCCTCAGTATTTTTCCCCATTTGTTGTTGGCACATAGAATACTTCCAGCAATGTAATGGTGCATCAATTTTTATTAACTGCAATCAAATGGATTCTATCCTTGGCCTTTCCAGGACATCCTCTCTCTCTGTGTAATGTTAATATTTCCTCCTTTGCCTTCATAAAAAGATTTTCAATGCAGAAATGTTTAATATCCAGTCATGCCTGTTTTTGAGCCCGGTTACTGATATTATCACCATATTTTCATGTGGTTATTTGTGCTTGGAGTTCATCAACCCTATTTAACAAATTCTATGCATTCATAT
This sequence comes from Rhincodon typus, assembly GCF_021869965.1. Taxonomy (NCBI): domain Eukaryota; kingdom Metazoa; phylum Chordata; class Chondrichthyes; order Orectolobiformes; family Rhincodontidae; genus Rhincodon; species Rhincodon typus. The sequence continues at coordinate 11,505 of NW_025967146.1, forward strand.
AAATGCAAATTAAATATAATTTAGACTTTATTATATTTCATCTTGCTCGAAACTCATCTAATCCTTATTATTTCCTACTCTAGTGGCAATGGTCTTTCCAAATTATCTGTGCATCTTAAGCTTTCTTCTCTAATATTACTTTTTGGTCCTATTTCCCAGCCAAGTAAATATAATCTCTGCCGAACAGCACTATCAAATCCCCCACAAGGAGATTGGTCTCAGCTCTGTTCAGATGCAACATAAATGGCTCCTGAGAGATGGGTCCTACATGCCTGAAATCTTTGCGGTCCTGATTGCTAGTTTCTTCCCTAGCTCCCTAAACTCTGCCTTCTCAACCTTGTCTCTCTTTCTGCCTTGGACATAGTTCATATTGGTACCAATGCCTGCTGGTTGTTCACCCTTCAGAAACAGCAGCTACAGATATTGTTGCAACTATCTGGAACTGACAGTGAGGCAACTCAAGGCTGTCATATAGAAGGGGAGGAGAAAGTAAATGAATAATGATTGAGAATTTGGTAGTTAGAGAAAACTTTTGTAACTGTGGCCTTGGACATGAATTTAGGATGGTATGTTATCTCCCTGGAGTCAGGGTCAAGAATGTAATTGAGTGGCTGCCAAGATAAGATTAGAACAAGTATGCTGCAACCTCGAAGGGAAGTTAACATCTGTGGATGAGCAGGTGCACAGGGCTTTAAATGCCCTGACTAATGCACATTGCCTCCGTTGCATCTCAGTACTTCATCACAAGAAGCCACAGAGAATGTACTTTCTATTGTTTGCATGCTGGTGGGGAGCATTGCTAGATGAAGGATGCACCAAAGCATCACAGACAGGCTTTCAGGATAAGCCTTCAAAGGAATGACAGCAATGCAGCAAATTACCATCTTTACAGATCTTCTGAAACTGGCGATATGATTGTAAAAATCAACCCTGCAATTCTAATCGTCTTGCAGCCAAAAAGGAACCAGCTTTATAATATGCTACCACAGGGCATAACATTGGAGGTAACATGTAGGTCTCCATGAGCGTTGGCCAGAAAATGCATCACAGTAATCATCTCCTCTGATGAGGAGACATTCCACTCCCAAGCATTCTGGATGTCCTCCTTTTTCAAATCTTCTTATTCCCCCTTCTATCATCTAGACAGCCCACTGTCGTGCCTCTTCCATTCCCTGCTCCACAGGTCTAAACCACCCACTCTTCTTCCAAACATAAACTTAGGTGGTATCAGACACAGAATTTATAAGTAAAAGATCAAAGGATCACACCACTGATCAGGATGTATTAAACTAACCTGAGATACAGTTAAATCTTTTATAAATTCCTACTTTACAAATTAAACCAGTCTGACTCCAAACCAAAACACAAACCGATTCTAAACAAGGCCCCACACCTAACATGCATTGTCTGACCTAAATTGTCACCTCTTCTTTACACTGATAAAACCTTTAGTTCTCTCAGGACAGTGACTTCAAAGGAATTTGGAGATTAATATTATTAATCATTAAAACCTTCTAACTGATTAAAGATTTAACAGCATCTCTGGTTTGTTTAATACATTCTCATCAGTGGTGTGACACTTTGATCTTTTACTTATAAATTCTGTGTCTGAAGAAGGAGTGAGGCTCCAAAAGCTTTGTTTTCAACTAAACCTGTAAGACTATAACCTGGTGTTGTGAGACTTCTGACCGTGTTCACCATATACTGCAGCTGTTCAAGAAGGTAGCACAATACCACCTTCTCAAGGCAGTCATGAATGGACAATAAATGCTGGTCAACCCAGAGGGACTTCTTGCCTAATCTGGTTTTTTGACCTATTTTCTCAGGTCACATCAGTCAATTCTGTCTTCATATCTTTGTCATTGTCCTTTATGATTAGGACTCTAGTTTCAGAACTGCATTTTTCGTCTCCCAAAGTGTCAAGGTAAATTTCCACCCTGCTGTTCAAAGCTCAGACTCCAGCTCAGAACTCTGAACCAAAGTTCATCAAATTGTAGGCATTTACTACAAATATGGTTGTCCCAGATCACACCAGCGTCCACTATCACCCACCCACACACAGTCACAACACATCATCTGCCCTGCCATCTCTATTGTGCTTAAAATTAACTGATTAGGTTTCAAGTTTAAAAATATCAACTATTATGCAAAGTTATATTATGGAATTTAACTAAATGAATTTCAGTACAATGCTTGTATCTCTCCAGTACCATATTTTGAGTGGAAAAAAAACTTAAGGCTCACCAACCAACTGTAAATTCACCCTTTCTTGAACCAGCATGTCATTGTCTGTCATTCTCCAAATATCTGGCATCTCCTCTCTATGTGGAGATGACTGCAAGACTATGGCAAGCCCCCTATCCCAATTCTTTCAGCAACCTGGGATACAAGCTATCCAGACCAGGTGACCTACCTACTCTAAGCATAACCAGTTTTTCCAGCACATCCTATTAATTTTCATGGCATCCATAATCTCTACCATCATTTATCAACCTATTCTTGCTTAGTAAACACTGATACAAAATGCATGTTAAGTATTCTGGCCTTGGCCTGTGCCACTAAGCAATTATCACATTCTTTGGCTATGTTAATGAGCTTCACCCATCTCTTATAACTCACTTATTGTTTACATGCCAGACTTTTATGTTCCATTTTGTTATCTTCCACTCTGTTCTCTCTTTGCTAATTTTATTATCATCTTGACTGCATTTCTCAACTAATTGTATTCGGCCTGGTTCTTGCTTGAAAAAGCCACCTGGAATAAATCATACACAAAACTCTGGTTTTGGTGCCACTGCCTTTCATGCGAAAGGGATGTAGCTAGCTGGTTCTTGAAGCATCTCTAACTCTTTGTCCTGTTACCATTATCCATTAGATTCCATTTTTCTTTGGCAGATCCCTTTTAATCCCATTGAATTTATTTTACTTTAAGTTTAGAAATTCTACTTTCAATTGTTGTTCTTCTCCAGGACTAATTTAAACCTCGTTACAATAATCACTCTTACTCATGTTTCAAGCGAAAGAAATTTAGCCCCCTTTATTCCCAGTACCATGCCCAACTCCTCTTCCTAGTGGGACAGAGAATACACCAGCCAAAGAAATTCTTTTGAACGTAGTTCAGAAATTCTTCCTTTTACTTCTATGTTATCCAAGTCAATTGTACAATGAAATCCCACCCAAATACCTCTGCTGTTCTTCACCTTAATTGGGGCAAGGTATATCTTTTATGCTGATTTACCTACACTTGTTCCCAGCCAAAATTATTTTCTTATTTTCAAGTTCATTACCTCACCCCAATCAACTGTAACTTCCTCCAGCCCCACAATCGTCCGAGATATCGGTGTTTAGCTAATTCTGATTCCCTGAACATTCCTAATTGGTGGTCGCGCTTTCACACGCGTAAGCGCTGTATTTCCTGCTTTAAACATCTCTTCTTCCTTATGATTCTTTGACCAAACACTTCTGGTCACTGCCCTCATGTCTTGTCCGTGTCAAATCTTGTTCCATAGCGTTCCCATGATGTATTTTATTCACTGAAGCCATTAGATAAATGTAAGTTGTAAGGATGAAATCAACTAAGTACAGTCCTTCTCGGTTGGGTAACAGTTAGGACGAGAGGCGGTTCGTGTAATTAGCCATTATCAAAATCCGCAGGTCGAGAGAGACACATTTGACTTTGATAGTGTATTTTCAACACCATGTGGAAACGTCATAGGAACCGTTCAAACTTTATCTTTTATCTGGAATGTTTAGATTCTAAACAGTTTAAATCACTGGAGTCAGGTTTTTTTTCCTGAATTCAAATCTCCGAACGATCACAAATCTGTACTAACGTGTTCGATACAAACCATTAAAATGTAAATATAGCTATATACTTTATAATGTTATCTTTCTCAATTATACGACATCTACTTAAATTTTATGGCACAATATAAACACGAGGACGCATGTATCAGTAAGTGACAGCGGACCCAACATTTTCCTCAAACACAACTAAGTGAACCATTTGCTTTTGCTATGTTAATCATCAACATAATTGGATTACCAATTTAATTCTTATTGCGACAGGAAGTGCTCATTTGCATTCTGTTGCAACACCAGTAAACCTCTTCGTTCAATCTCGTCAAACTATTCATGCTGGACTACATTTTCACCTCATTACAGACCAGTCTGAATGAGGCGAGCAAACAGCTACAACAGAAATAAGCCAAATTTGTTTAATTTTAAAGCTAATCTTCAGCAGCAGAAAAATTAGACCTTCCCATTCTCCTTCAAACCACTCGGAACTATTTTAAAGCCTTCCCCTAGAGCGTTCCACTGCGGAAAAGATTTTGGCGATTGGTCACTGCTGTCATATGATCAACGCTAGGCAACATGTGCCGTTGATTTGCTTGGTGCAGAATAATCTGGAGTAGCACTAGCAGAGGCGAATGCTTTGTTCAAAGACAATTTGGAGAAATATTATGCTTCTCTAGTGAGGTAAGCCTTCAATTTTTCTGTTAAGCCACATCTAACAATCGGTAAGCATGTCTTGTTTTAAATTCTGTTCCACAGCCCTTAAATCGTTTATTCTCAAGAGAGTGAGACGCAGTCTTCACGTTAGTTTGTCTCTTTTCCTCAACGTTGGCCCTTTATGGTTTTGGTACATTTCGCAGAAAGGGAATATGAAAGGAAATCATTAACATTCAAAGAGATTATTGTGCTATGTGTTATCATCCCTAAGCGAATTGATTTTGAGCAACGCATCTTCGGATCTGTATCTGTTATTTTTTTTAAAGATTTGTCCTTTTTCTTCCGGTATGTCCATCTATACATACACTTAGCATTGATGTCGGTGAAACACGAGTTGTTCGATGAGTCATTGTCATGTTTCGATTTAAATCCTTTGCAATATGTTAATAGGAAGAAAATAAAATGTTATGTTGTAAGCTGGTGCCCTGTGAGGATGCAGGTAGATTTCAGACATTGTGTATCCTACGTCATAAGAATTTCACGTTCTAGCCTATTCCTTTTCATATTCATCAGTTTGTAATTAAGCCTTGAAGAGAATACTGATTTTGATGTGTATAGCCAGATCACTTCAAGATGCTGCTTTAAAAATCTGCATGTTCAACATCACTGGAATTTTATTTGATTCTGTTAAATGAAACAAGTCTGAAACAATTTGCTTTTTTCTACAACAAGTTATCTGATTATATACTTTCTAGTGAAATCTATTTTTATTTCCATCGTGTTTAATGTATATTGATTTTTCAATGTTGAATTTACAGGCAAGATTCTGTTTGTGAATTCAAATTCTGATCAGATGTGCTGTTCTCTCTTCAGCACACCCCATCTCTGTTGCAGAAATGGTGTCAGTGGGGATTAAAACCTTTTGATTATTCATTTTGTGCTCCACTTTTTAGCCTTGGCAGAGTAGAATCTTAATGGGGCAATCTCATCCACTTGTAGCACAATTTTTAAAAAAAAAACAAGGATAATGTCTTTCACCAGTTTCCACTTGCAGTGCTGACTTGTTGAATTACATGTTATATTGTAAATTTTTTTTTGAGATGTTTTTTGTTTATTCTTAGACATTAGGCACCTTTTTGGCTCAGCCAGTATTTATTGTCTACACTTAATTACCCTTAAGCTGCTTTCTTGAATTATCGAAGTCTGAGGCAAGTATTTAAAACTGAGAGCAGTTAAGGAAAGAGTAGTAGGATTTTGATCCAATGATAATGAAGGAATGGCAGCATGGTTCCAGTCAGGATGGTTTGTGGTTTGGAGGGGAACTTGCATGTCATGCTGTCCCATGCATCTGCGGCCCTTGACCTTACAGATGCTAGAGGTTGTTGGTTTGGAAAGTGCTGCTGAAGGAGCTGTAGTGAGTTGCAGCAATTCATTTTGGAAGTGATAGCGTACAGCAACATATACCAAAACTAAATGGAGCAAATGGTGAATGGGATGTCAGTTAAGTGGACTGCTTTGTTCTGGATAAAATTGAACTGCTTACGTGATGTATAAGAATAACTAGAGAGAGAGAGAGAGAACAGGACCCCTCAAGGACCAAAGTGGACGTGTATGTGTGAAACTGCAGGACATGGGCGAGGCTCTCAATGAATATTTCTCCTCTGTGTTTACTGTGCAGAAAGACATGAAGACTTGGGAACTTGGGGATGTTAGTGGTGATATCTTGGACAGTCTATATCCAAAGTACAGGAGGTGTTGGAAGTGTTAGGATGTATGAAGGTGAATAAATCTCCTGGTCCTGATCAAATATATCCAAGAACCCTGCCAGAGACTAGAGAAGAAATTGCGGGAACTCTAGCTGATTATATTTGCATCATCCTGGAGACTGGAGGGTAGTGAATGTTATTCAAGAAAGGCTACAAAGAAAAACCTAGGAAGTATAGACCAGTAAGCTTAACTTCTGTGGTAGGTAAGTTACTTGAGAAGATCCTGAGGGATAAGATATACATACATTTAGGAAGACCAGATTTGATTAGGAGTACTCAGCATTGCTTTGTGCGTGGGAAATCATGCCTCACAAATATGTTACAGTTCTTTGAAGTGAACAAGAAGGTTGATGAGGGCAGGTGGTAGATATAGTCTATGCGGATTTCAGTAAGGCCTTTGATAAGGCTCCTCTGGAAGGTTAGATCGCATGGAATCCAGGGAGAGTTGGCAAATTGGATACACAGTTGGCTTGATGGTAGGAAGCAGAGAGTAATAGTGGAAGGATGTTTGTCAGAATGGAGGCCTGTGACTAGTCGTGTGCCTCGGGTCAGTGCTGGGCCTGTTGCTGCTTGTTATCTATTTCAATGATTTGGATGAGAATGTACAAGGCATGATTAGTAAGTTTGTGGATGGCACTAAAATAAGTGGTATCGTGGACAGTGAGGAAGTTTCATCAAGATGATGAGAGACATAGTGGATAGCCAGAGTCATTCCCACCCTGGGAAAAAGTCTATCACGAGGGGGCATAATTTTAAAGTGATTGGAGGAGGGTATAGGGGAGATGTCAGAGGTAGGTTCTTTACATAGAGAATGCACATGGAATGCACTGCTAGCAGTGGTGGTATAATCAGAAACATTAGGGACATTTAAGCGACTCTTGGATAGGCATGTGGATGATGGTAAAATGTAGGGTAAGCAGGGTAGTTTGATCTTAGAGTAGGATAATAAGTGAGCACAACATCGTGGGCTGAAAAGCCTGTACTGTTCTATGTTCTATGTTATCAGAAATTGCAGCAGGGTCTTGATCAGCTGGGGAACTGGGCCGGGAAATGGCAAATGGAGCTTAACGTAGATAAGTGTGAAGCGGTGCATTTTGGAAAGTCAAATCAAGGCAGGAGTTTCATGGTGAATGTTAGGGCCTTAAGGGGTGTATTGGAATAGAGGGACCTTGCAGTTTTGGTGCACGGTTCTCTGAAAGTGGATTCACAGGGTGATGGGGCAGTGAAGAAGACTTTTGGAACACTGGCCCTTTTCAGTCAGGGCATTGAGTATAGAAGTTGGGAAGTTATGTAGTTGGACAAGATGTTGATGAGGCCACAGTTGGAGTATTATGTTCTGTTTTGGTCACCTTGCTATAAGAAGCATGTTAAACTGAAAAGAGTGCAGAAGAAATTTACAAGAATGTTGCCAGGACTCCAGGGACTGAGTTATAGGGGGAGCTAGGACTTTTTTCTTTAGAGCGTATGAGACTGAGGAGGGATCTTCTAGAAGTGTATAAGATCATGAGAGGCATGGATAGGTTGAATGCTCTGTCTTTTTCCCAGGATTGGGGAATCGAGGAGTAGAGGGCATCAGTTTAAGGTAAGAAGGGAAAAGAATACATGGGAACTGGAGGGGCAACTTTTTTTATACCAGAGGGTGGTACGCATATGGAATGAGCTGCCAGCAGAAGTGGTCGTGGCAGGTACGTAAACAACATTACAAGGCATTTGAATGAATATGTGGATAGGAAAGGTTTAGAAGGATATGGGCCAAGTGCAGACAAGTGAGGTTATGTGGCGTTTTGGTCGGCGTGGACCAGTTTGGGCCGAAGGGCCTGTCTCTGTGCTGTAGGACTCTATGACTCTGCGTGGAGGGCAATGAAGGATCATCAGCAATTCCTTTCCTAGCCCATGTTTGACACAGTGAGACTTTGTGGGGTCTGGAATCAAATGTTGGGGGTGATTCTGTGGCTATGGTTGTGTTAGGTAGTTCCTTGACTAATCTGTGAGACACTTCTCTCAGTTTTGTCGCTCTCCCAGATGTTGATGAGGATGACTTTGCAAGGTTGACAGGAGTTTGCTGTTGTTGTCTCTGGTATCTAGGTCTGCCAGGTGGTTTGCGTTTGCATTTGCATACAATGGAACTGCTTGCTTGGCCATTCAGAAGGCAGTTAAGAGTCAACAATGTTGCTATTGGTCTCGTGTCACATGGATCAGACTAGGTAAGGGTGCCAAATTTCCTTCTGTAAAGATCATTTGTAAAGCAAACATAAGTTTTTGTGACACTCTAGAATGGTCACCATTAGACTTTGAATTCCACCATTTGCTGTGGTAAGATTCCAATCCAGGCCCTGTGTTTGTTTACTAAGTCAGTGCTTTGTGTTACTTGCCATTTGAGCCTAAGCCTAAATGTTGTCTATGCCTTGCTTTGTTTGGTCAGGATCTGATTTAGTATCTGAAGAATTGTGAATGGTGCTAAATGTTGCGTAAGCATCAGCAAATATTCCCCCTTCTGAGCTTAAGATGGAGGAAGTTCATTCAAGAAGTTCAAGGCGGGGTGGGGGGGTTGCGGTGAAGCACGGTGGCTCAGTGATTAGCACTGCTGCCTCTCAGCACCAGGGACCTGGGTTCGATTCCACCCTCGGGCGACTGTCTGTGTGGAGTTTGCACATTCTCCCCGTGTCTGTGTGGGTTTCCTCCCACAATCCAAAGATGTGCAGGCTAGGTGGATTGGCCATGCTAAATTGCCCGTAGTGTTCAGGGATATGTAGATTAGGTGGGTTATAGGGAGATGGGTCTGGGTGGGATGCTGAGAGAGTCGGTGTGGACTTGTTGGGCCGAAGGGCCTGTTTCCACACTGTGGGGACTCTATGATCTATGAGTTATTGTTTGGCTTGGGACAGTACCCTGGAACTTTGTAGTGGTGTCCTGGGACTGAAATGATTGACCTCAAATCCACAACCTCTGCCTTCCTGCTGGGTGTGACCTCAAACTGTGTCTCTCAATTCCCTTTTCACTCAAGTTTTGTTAGGGATCCTTGATGCCACATGGGTGAAATATTGCCTTGGTGACTGGGGCAGTCCACTCTTCTGTTCGTGCTGGGATAAAGGCTGTAATGAGCAGAATCATTGAGGAACCCAAACTGAGAATCGGTGAGCAAGTTTTTGCTGTGTCAGTACTGCTTAATAGCAGTGCCAATGACTTTTTCTATTATTTAGCTGATATTTGTGAGTAGACTAATGGGATGGTAATCAGCTGTTTTGGATTTGTCCTGCATTTTGTGAACAAGACATATTTGGGCAATTTTCCACAGTGCTGCACTCTTCTTTGAACCGTGGTCGATCCCCAGATTGATGGGAATGGTAGATCATATTAATTTTGTAGTCATTCTTTCTTTTGCCTTTATTTTCTGTCCAATATCCTCATTTCCCACCCTTGTTTGTGCAGTTGTATGCTTCTTTTAAGCTTAGTACTATCTTTAACATTTTGGGTGGGCCTGTCCTTTTTTGGAAATTTTCTTTCTCATTTTAATGTTCAATCCTGCATGTTCGGATAAATCCTCTTAAACGTCTGCCACTCCCTGTTGATCTGTTCCTTGGCTTATTTTGCTAGTTTTCTGGCTCTGCTGTCGTGCCCTCACAATTGCCAGTGTAGTGTTGTTGGCTCTAGATTGTGCTGTTCAAACAGGCTAAACAAAAAGCACAAATAACCCCTGTAGGCTACCTTTGCCCATCTGAATTTTTTCCGGTCAATATGTAGATGAAATACACCATGATTACGCCCCACCTTTCTGACCATGCTGTTAGGGGACCTGTACACCATTCCCACAAATGGTATTGTTTCTCACAGCTACCAAAAGCACTTCTACCTTTTGATTTCCTGAACATAAGTTATTCCTCTCTGTTCTAATAGCACCAGTCTGTCAGTGGCTTACCCTGTATTTTTGTAAGCTGTGCCTCCCAAATAGATCCTTCCTCTACTTTTATAAAAGTTTCCTCTCCTTCCTAAATGTCACGTATGCTTGAACGTTCAGGTCTTTATCTTGGTCATCTTGCAGCCATGTCTCTCTGATAGCAATCAGATCATCCTTATTTCTTTTTCTTTTTATTTGCTGTCAGTTCATCTGTTTTTGTTTCAAATATTACGTGCATAGATTTAATCACTTCCCTCACTATTTACAGATTCATACAGGACAGAAAAGGCCCTTCAGCCCATCAAGTCTGCACCGACATAACTACTGTTAAAGGCATGCTATACCAATTTCCTGCAATTGTCCCATATCCTTGAACGTTATGATATTTGAAGTATTCATCCAAATTTTTTTTTTTTTTAAAAGTTGTAAAGTTTCTGGCCGCCACTACCTTCTCAGGCAGTGCCTTCAGTTTCTCACCACGTGCGGTGTGAAAAAGGTGTTTTCCCAAATCCCCTCTAAATCTCCTGCCCCTTGTCCAAAAACTGTTCTCATGATTGACCACTCAACCATCAACCAAGGGGAACAGCTGCTCTCTAATCATCCTGCCCATATCCCTCATAATCTTATACACCTCAATCATGACCCCCATCACTCTTCTCTGTTCTAGAGAAAACAATGCAAGCCTATCTTGTCTCTTCTATTAGCTCAGTTTCTCCATTCCAGCCAACATCCTGGTGAACCTCCTGTGTACTCTGTCTAGTGTTATTACATCCTTTCTGTCATGAGGTGACCAGAACTGCATACAGTACTCCAATTGTGGCCTGACCAACGCTCCGTACAACTCCAAAATTACCTCCTTGCTGTTGTACTCTGTGATGACTAATGAAAGCAAGTGTCCCATATGCCACCTTAACTATCCTGTTCTTACTTGAGGGGTCTGCGAATAATTACCCTAAGATCCCACAGTATCCTGCCATTCATTAAATACTCCCTCATCTTATTTCTTCTTCCAAACTGCATCACCTTGCACTTATCAGGGTTAAATACTATCTACCACTGGTCTGCTCATCTGACCAACCCATCTATATCTTTCTGTAACCTTCAACCATTTTTGCTATTTTAAAGAAAAACAAAAAACTGTGGATGCTAGAAATCAGAAACAAAAACACAAATTGCTGGAAAATCTCTGGTCTGGCATCAGCCGTGGAGAGAAATCAGAGTTCACATTTTGGGTCTAGCGACCCATCTTCAGAATTGATGGTAGCGAAGAAAAAGTTGTTTTTTATGCAGAAGGTCAGATGCAAGAGAAGTAAGGAGCGAAATTTAGATGGAGATGACGATAGAGCCCAAACAGAGAACAACAATAGGACAGGCAAAGGAATGGATAATGGTCAGCCTAGGAGAATGAATGGCCACTAATGGGGACTATTAGTGGCTAGTAATGGGTTGTGTGTAATAGCAGATCGTGTGATAACAAGGCCTGGTGTGAGGGGGTTAGGGTAAGGACATTTTTTTTGGGAGAAGGTGCCTCATGCCCTAAAATTGTTGAACTTGATATTGAGTCCAGAATGCTATAGAGTTCCTGAGTGGAAACTGAGGTGCTGTGCTCTTGTGAAGCTCAGTGCAAACTGGAAGAACTGCAGCAAGCCTGAGACAGATGTTGGCCAGGGAGCAAGGTGGTGTATTGCAGTGGCAAGCAACTGGAAGCTCGGGGTCTTTTTTGTGGACAGAACGTAGATGTTCCGCTAAACAGTCAACCGGTGTAGGCTTCGTTTTTTCCAATGTAGAAGAGACAGCGTTGTGAGCAGTGAATACAGATTGAGTGAAGCAGAGGTGAAGCACTGCTTCACCTGGACAGTGCATTTGGACCCTTGGATATTGGGGGGGCGGGTGGGGGGAAGTAAATGAGCAGTTTTCTTTTCTTTTTCCCAGAACTGGGGAGATTCTAATTCTTTTTTTTTCCATTTTCACTTTAGCACTGCCCTTATCGGGCTTTGCTTGTTATGGTTCCCTGGCCACATGGTGTTTTCCTGGTGTTGGAAATATTGAATAAAGTTTTTTTTGCACGTGGCATCTTCACTGACTCCCTGCAGTTACATATATAGGTGCTGTGGGGAAAAACAAGCACTACTTGCTGTGGGGTGGAGAACAAGATGGGCAGGTGTTACACCTTCTTCTGCGGTAGCAGGGAAAGGTGCTGTGGGGCTTTGGAGTTGGTTTTGGGAGTAAAGGAGGAGTGGATCAAGCACTTCTGATCTATAGGCATCCGGTGCAGGGAGGGACAGAGTGTATGGACCTTCTTTTTGGCTTTGCTCCTGGGCCTGGCTAAGATTGCCATTAACAGGCACAGTCAGCAGGCCGAAGAGGGGCTCACCGTTTCTGTCTGTCTGCCTCTGTTTTGCAGTTATATCCATCTTCAGGCTTCCCTGGAGAGGGAGCATGTGGTGCTCGCTAGCATAACCAAGACCTTTCAAGACCACTGGGTGCCACGGGCTGGAGTGCATTATTACCCTAGATAATGATCTTCTGATTTAGTTAATTGTTTCTGTATTACAGGTTTCTGTTTTGCCTTTTGAGTTGGTTTTCGGTTTGGTGAGCCAAAGGGGCTTTTATTTTAGCTCCGTGCTGTCCCTGTCCCAGATGCGCTTGATGGGGATCAGTATGGAAGGGAATTTTATTTTCAGTTCAAATGAGCAGGGGAACATCCTCTGGATTTTAAACCACTGTTGTCCTTGTCCCGGGAGTGTTCGATAGGGATGGAGCAGAGGGGATTTGTTTGTTTTCTTGTTTATCTGTTTCATTTGTTTTTTCATGTTTATTTCTTTTTTAGCCCCTTGTAGTCCCTGCCCAAAAGAGGTTGGTGGGTTGGAGTCAAGGGAGAGCCATTTTTGATTTTTCATTTTTTTGTTTCTCCCCAGAGCAATTGGGTCTTTGACTTTGTGCAACAAAAACAAGGAAGCTTTATTTTCAGTTGCAATAGATCAGAGTGGACACTGATCTGTGTCACCCTGCTCTGGGTGTATCTGATGGGAGTGGTATTGAGAGTTTGGCTTTTTCTGTTTACACCTTTCATTTGAAAGAGTTGAGGAGTGGACCAGTGTGTCCAAGAGTGAACAGTCCTTGTGGAAGGCTGATAGGGGAGGGGAGTATGTATGGTAGTGGAAATGACAGCTCATGATGCTCTGGGTGTGGATGTTGGTGGGATGGTAGGTGAGGACAAAGGGGGCCTGTCGCTGTGTGGAAGGGAGGAGATGGTGTGAGGGCTGAAGTGTGGGAAATGGATTAGACCCGGTTGAGAACCCTGTCAACCACGGTGCTGAGGAACGAGGTGGACGTTTTCCGAGGCTCCTTTGTCAAAGTTGGCATTATCAGAACTGATGTCA
>NW_025967147.1:0-25000 GCF_021869965.1 Rhincodon typus
CTGCAAACTGGTTCAGGTACCGCTGCAGTCTGGTCTGGTTGTCAGTCTGTTCACACAGTTGTATCAGGATGTCGAAGTCACAATATTTTTCTGCCAGTGAAGCAGTCAACTGGTACTGTCCAAGAGAAACTAGAAGAATAAACATTAAAAAGGTCAAATTTCTCAAACAATACCTTTGGCTCACAGATCAGATTACTTCAAACTTCTTGAACAAATCACACTTTCCCCACATTATTGTCTTGCAAGGACTCTGGGACCCAGGAGTAACTGTGCAATGATGTCACAGACCTCTCCATGACTGGGTACAAGTAACGCAGCGAAGGTGGAGACAAACTCTGGCAAACTTTCACTGCACTCCCTCTATGTCAAGTATTTCCTTCCTTGGAGAAGGGGACCAGAACTGCTCTCACTACTCAAGTGTGGTCTCATCAGTGCTCTGTATGATTGAAACAGGACTTTTTTTTTCTCCTGTACTCAAATCCTCTTGTAATAAACTTAACGTATTGTTTGCCTTCCGAATTCCTTGCTGCACCTGCAAATTAGTTTTCAGTGACTTATGAACAAGGACACTGACTTGCATTTGAACATCAATACTTTACAATCTTTCACCATGAAGAAATACTCTGCACCTTTGATCATCTTCCCAAAGTGGATAACCTCACACTTATCCACATTATATTCTACCTGCCATGCTCTTGCCAACTCACTCAGTCTTCATCCCCTTGAAGCCTCTTTGCATCTCCCTCATAACTCACCCAGTTTTCTGTCATCCACAAACTTGGAAATATTACATTTAATCCCTGAACCCAAATCACTGATACAGATTGGAAACAGCTGGGCCCAAAGCACTGATCCTTGCAGTACTCCTCTGGTCACAGCCTGCCAACTGTGAGAATGATACATTTATTCTTCTCTGTGCTTTCATCAATCTCAGTCTGTGTTAGTATATTACCCTCAACTCCTCGTGCTTTAATTCTGTTCACTAATCTCCGGTGCGTCACCTGATCAAAAGCTTCTGAAATTCCAAACATACCACCTTCACACCCTCCCAATTAGCTACTCTGCTAGTAACATCCTCAACAGCTCTCAACACAAATATTAATCCTTAAAGCCCTTCTCATTACATAATACCAGGTGTAAGGAAGGGGGTCAATTGCCTAATCACGTCCACGTCAGCTTTCTGCATGAAATCCTCAGACTGGCCCACTTCCTTCCCTTTTCCCAGTAACCCTGAAAACTGTTCCTTCTCCAGACAACAATCAAAATCCCTTTCAAAAGCCATGATTGGATTTGCCTCCACCATGCCCTCAGGTCACATATTCCAAATCCTAAACACTTGTTGCGTGATGAAGACCTTCTTCACATCATTGCTGCTTCTATTGCCATTCGCTTTAAATCAACATCCCCTCTATTCTGTCTTGAATCTCCATCATGGTTTTGAATGCCATGTCATCAAATCTTTTCTCAACTTTCTCTTCTCCAAGGAAAAAATCCTCAGCTTCTCCAAGCTTACAAAAACTTTGGAAAAATGGACTGTTATACTTACGTAGTTGTGTCAGAAGATGAGTGCGTTTCTGGGTGTATTCCAAATCTAGTTTATTGTATCTTTCCTGTTGATTGGGCCTGTCCACTGACTTGAGTTGACAAACATATCCATCCAGATAGAAATCAATCAGCACCACCACTTGTTCGAGAAGGGCACTGCGTAAAGTAGTGTCGACTTGTGGGTACACCTTGGTCAGAACAACATCAGTTTGCCGTAAAATCACACACCTCACACCTGATGGCCCACTGGATGCTTTAAAAAGTGAAGAATAAACAAAAAGTTATTGAGACAAAAACGCTAACAACTTAAATCACAGGACAAATCATTTGGACACTGGATTACAAGTGACAGCTGAATTGTTAACAGCAGTGCCATGATTACCTGCTCCAAGCAGAATTAATGTTCATATAATCACACAATTATGCAGCCATTCCATCCATTGTATCCGTACTAGAACATAGAACATAGAACATTACAGCACAGTACAGGCCCTTCGGCCCGCGATGTTGCGCCGACCTGTGAAACCAATCTGAAGCCCATCTAACCTAAACTATTCCATTATCATCCATATGTTTATCCAATGACCATTTAAATGCCCTTAAAGTGGGCGAGTCTACTATTTTTGCAGGCAGGGCATTCCACGCCCTTACTACTCTCCAAGTGAAGAACCTACCTCTGACATCTGTCCTATATCTATCACCCCTCAATTTAAAGCTATGTCCCCTCGTGCTAGCCATCACCATCCGAGGAAAAAGGCTCCCACTGTCCACCCTATCTAATCCTCTGATCATCTTGTATGTCTCTATTAAGTCACCTCTTAACCTTCTTCTCTCTAACGAAAACAGCCTCAAGACCCTCAGCCTTTCCTCATAAGACCTTCCCTCCATACCAGGCAACATCCTGGTAAATCTCCTCTGCACCCTTTCCAATGCTTCCACATCCTTCCTATAATGCGGTGACCAGACCTGTACGCAATACTCCAAGTGCGGCCGCACCAGAGTTTTGTACAGCTGCAACATGACCTCATGGCTCCGAAACTCAATCCCTCTACCAATAAAACCTAGCCCTTTGTAAGAGTTCTCCAATTAGTCCCCAACCCCTGAGCTTTTCACACAGGCCTGCAATTCTTTCCTCAAGTATCTATGCTATTTTTTTCTAAAAGCTTTTGTTGAACCTGCTTCCACAGCTTGCAGGGCACATGATCCAGATCATAACTTTGACATTTTTTTAAAATAGAGTCATACAGCATGGAAACAGACCCTTTGGTCCAACTAGTCCACGCTGACTGTGTTCCCAAATTAAACGAGTCCCACTTGCCTGTGTTTGGCCCACATCTCTCCAAACTTTTCCTATTCATGTATTTATCCAAATGTCTTTTAAATGTTCTAACTGTACCTGCATCCATCACTTCCTCTAGCAGATCATTCCACACATGAACCACTTTCTATGTAAAAAAAGTTGCCCCTCATGTCCTTTTTAAAAACTTTCTCCTCTCACCTTAAAAGTATGTCCCCTAATTTTGAACTCCCCGACCCTAGGAAAAGGAACTTGCTATTCACCTTATTTATTCCACCCATGACTTCATAAACCTTCAAAAAGGTCACACCTCAAGCTCTTATACTCCAGGTGGGAAAAAAATGTCCCAGCCTTTCCATCCTATTTTTATAACTCAAACCCTGAGAAGAGGGTATCGCTGGTTGGAGCAACAAGTTGGTGTGAGCTGCCTTGTGGAACCACTGCAGTCCACATAGAGTGATAGAGCTGGACAGCATAGAAACAGACCCTTCAGTCCAACTCATCCATGCTGACCAGATATCCTAAATAAATCTAGTCCCGTTTGCCTGCATTTGGCCCATATCCCTCTAAATCCCTCCTATTCATATACTCCTCCAGGTGCCCAATCAATGTTGTAATTGTACCACCCTCCACCATTTCCTCTGGCAGCTCATTCTATACATGCACCACCCTCCGTGTGAAAAAGTTGCCCCATAGCTCCCTTTCATGTCTTTCCCCTCTCACCTGAAACCCTGCCCTCTAGGTCTGGACTCCCCCACCCCCGGGGAAAAGACCTTGTCTATTCAACCCATCCATGCCCTTCATGATTTTATAAACCTCTATAAGGTCACACCTCAGCCTCCGACACTCCAGGGAAAATAGCCCCAGCCTATTCAGCCTCCCCTATAGCTCAAACCCTCCAACCCTGGCAACATCCTTGTAAATCGTTTCTGAACCCTTTCAAGCTTTACAACATCCTTGCTATAGCAGGG
This sequence comes from Rhincodon typus, assembly GCF_021869965.1. Taxonomy (NCBI): domain Eukaryota; kingdom Metazoa; phylum Chordata; class Chondrichthyes; order Orectolobiformes; family Rhincodontidae; genus Rhincodon; species Rhincodon typus. The sequence continues at coordinate 3,814 of NW_025967147.1, forward strand.
AGACCAGAACTGAACGCAGTACTCCAATAATGGCCTTATCAATGACATACAAAAACCGATAATGCTGTTAGGGAGAGAGTGTTCCAGGATTTTGACCCAGCAACAGTGAAAGAATGGCAATCTAGTTCCAAGTCAGGACGGTGTCTGGCTTGGAGGGATACTCATTAGTTACTGGTAAAGTGACAATTCAAGGTAGCTAATGAGAAAATTCCTCAGGAAATCTGCAAAACCCACACAAACCACCCCTTGTGTGGTGTGTGTAGACTTGGTTTGACAACACTATTACTATGGATAGCTATCAACCGCTGCAGCCATCTAAAAATCAGTTCTACTTTAGAAAGCAGGACAGCCATTTCAGGCTGAACCACTGAAATCCAATGTAGATATTTTAATTAACTTGTTCAGACATGTTATGGCACAGCTCTGGAGTAGGAAGGATGGGAACCCAAACCAGAGGGAGGAAGTTTATCACTGCACCACTGGTGTCCTTCTGAAATCTACTGCATCTTTGGAAACATCCATTGAAATTATCTCATCAGCAACACAGCCCTCCCTCACCTGTCCAGGGAATGTATTCTGGTTCATGCTCAGTCTCTTCTTGTGACTTATAAAGTGAGCTCTTATTGTGTCGATGGTGGACAGCTGCATGCAACATATCCTGCACATCAATGAGAGAGAGACAGTTTGTGAAGATATGGAATCTCAGGCTTTATAAATAAACAAACAGAGTATGAAAGCAAGGAAGTTAGGGTTTACCTTCAAAGACACTGGTTAGTTCTCAACTGGAGGACTGCGTCTCATTCTGGGCACCACATTTTAGGAACGATGCAAAGGCATTATTAAAGTGTACAGAAAATATTTACAAAATGGCACAAGGGATAAGTGACTCAGTTACATCAATAAATTAGAGAAACTGTAGCTACTCTCCTTAGAAGGCAGAGAGATTTGATTTAGGTGTTGAAAATCATGAGGAGTCTGGACTTGTAGCTCACTGATTCAACAGCGTTAACTCTTACATACAGTCCACAATTAGGCTATTGGCCTTTTTGGACAAGGAAGTGGCAAAACCATTTTCTCAATTTTCTGAAGAAGAGTCTAGGCCCGAAACGTCAGCCTTCCTGCTCCTCTGGTGCTGCTTGGCCTGCTGTGTTCATCCAGCTCTACACCTTGGTTTCTCAATCAAACAGCTGTTTCTGTTAACGCTTCTGGTAGCTGATGGACCAACTATGAGCAAAGCATTGTAGAACAGGAACTCAAGATGCCAACCAGATTTGGACTGGTGGACATTTTTGAAAAGAATGCAATTGTGAAAGAATTCCAACTCAAACAGGTAAACACAACCTGCCCAATGCTGCCTCTACGAATGTGCTCCTGGGTTATGGTTCCAAGGACACCAACAGGTCTGCACTCGAGAGAGGTACTTTCCCCACACCACTGCGACTGTTCTAACAACAGTAGACCCACTGATGGTTACAGTGCTGGGACAGCAATGTATAGAAGTGGGGTCCTAATCTGTGAAATGAATTTTCACTTTTCAGGTTATGATGCAGGTTACAGATTGAAAGTAGAATATTTTGTTTAGGAAGTGGGGAGGAGCAATAGGAGAAGCCAAAACCAAATTGGTTCTCCACCTTCTCCTAGCCAGCTGACAGCTTGTACTACATACACAGGGTCAGAGGCCAACTTGCTCCACGTTTCCAAGTGGGTAACACAGGAATAGAATACCAACAGCTGAGAAATAACTGGCTACGTTAAGGAAGGTGGAGACAAACAGTATGACACTTCCTTATAGTAAAGGTTCAGAGGGATATGGGCCAAACGCAGGCAAATGGGACTAGTTTATTTTCGGAAACCTGGTCGGCATGGACGAGTTGGGCCGAAGGGCCTGTTTTCTGTGGTTGTATGACTATGAATATATTAGGTGATCCATGAGGACCTCAATGTCGATGTAATTTCAGCCTTGCCTCAAGTTCAGGGCAACTCTCTTTTCTTCAATTGGTCCCTCCTTAGCTTTGTTTCCAAAGGAAATCAGACAAAATATTTCCTCACCGTTTAAACTGGCTACATTAACTTATTGATTCAAATACGAAAATTCTCAGGATGCTTTACCTTCAAGATATTGTTAACATTAATAACCATCTGTGCCCATTCCAGAGAGAGTGGGTGGTTCTCCTCCAAAAATTGTTCTTCTTCTTCTAGCAAACATTCGAATGCAGTATCAATCTGGGAGACCTGTCCAGAGAAGGGGTGTAAATGTGGTTTCATTATGGATAAGCATGGCTGAGATAGGCAATTCACCAACTGTCAACAGTTCACACCCCAATCCTACGAATAAACTATTGTTACCATTTAAATCAAGGATGGGTAAAGTAAAGCAAATGGAACTTATATTCACTGGCCTCTTGCAGCCTCAGCACATTTCACAGGCTGGGAAAATAAAGCAACAACTTACAACAAGCTGTCTGAGAGAAGAAGAAACACAAAGAAGAATGTCTGACCAACAATAAAATCAAAAGACACATCCCCTCTTTCTCTACAACTAAAAAATACATGCGAGGCATCCAAAGACAGTCTCCTGGATCCTAGAGCAGCATTTCCCATCTGTATTCCTAAAGGTTTAAGTTCAAAACAAATGCAATGGAACAATAATATGTTTTCAGAAGGAATACATACAAATAGCAAAAAAAAAATCATTACTTCATTGGTTAATAAAGAGCATGGCATGGTTGGCAGATTTAGGATTTACATCTATTAGTGGGGTTTTCTGTCAATTAGGTAGTCACTTAAAATTAAAAGTAAATAAGTGTAAGCTTCAAGATTCAGAAAAGGTCCAGAAAATTAACACAAATTCCCTGAAATCTCAAATAACTGAGTAAGACAAGTCATGATTCAGTTTACAGTGTCTGTAATAAATAGACAATTGGTGGCACAGGAGTATCAACTTGTACTCATCAGGACAAATCAGAGAATGCTAAATTTCAAAAGGAGCAATAATTTGTACTGCAGCAGATAAAGGTGCTGAACTGGCACCATGGTGCTTTCTTGCTGGCAAAATCTCAGCCAGAGGTGACTTACCAACCAATCAATCATTGTCCTTTCCTCACATACAGCAAACTTTTTATTAACTGGCACTTTTAGCAGGGACCAGGAGTGTGCTGGTTGATCATATACAATCAAGAGGTCCACACACATTAAGTAATAGAAACGTAATGCAGGGAATATACACATCACTGTTATGCTCCAGCAACATAAATCGTTTAAATAATGATGCAACTTTGCCTTAAATAAAACTTACCGGCAGAGAGCCTTCTCACTTGCACCCTCAACTGACTACTTGGACATCACAGTAGATCACAGTATTTGAGGAGAAATTTACTTGAAATTGAATCAACTGTTGATATTTAGTGTGGCCATTTGATTGAACAACAAGTATATTTAAAAAACTAATAATTGGACAGAATAATGCAGTACACTTCATGGTATTTGAGGGAGATAATTTTTGTTGGTTTATCGAGTGTACTGGTTCATACGGTGCCAGTTAAAACAAAGTTTGGTGTACTATAAATTGTTGTTCCCTTTGAAAGATGGTTTTCTTGTATCTATCCTGATGACAGCAAGATGAAAAGCTGTGACCATATGTCTATTCTCAGTAATATCCAAGTGTGTATAATGCAAAAGAGCTTTAGCTTCCCAAACTTTCTAATACAAATTTGAAAAGAAACATACAAATTTTGCCTTAAAAAAGTCAATGCATTGTTTTCCTCAACGGTATAAACCATCCCAGTGAAATATTTCACATCCTCTAAACACTGCAAGTTAAAGTGAAACTCATACCTCCCGGAAGAAAATATCAGCTGGGGTCAGATTCTGAGGAATGCCCTCATTCCTTTTACTCAGAGCACAGTTAATGGCAGCATTTACAACTTCAGGAAGCTTGGTGTGATGATTCTTCAGAACAATGGCAGCAGAGAGTTTCTCAGCATGTTCACACAGCAAGAGACGGGTAGCCATAGGGATCCCGTGCACCAGAACAGTGTCAAGGCGACTTAGTAGCTCCACCTAGAATTTTTAAAAATCCACAGCAATTTAACATATTTGATGCTAAATAAAGTTTACCTGAGGTCCAGTCATTCTTTAACAAAGTATCACAGTAAAAATAATTCAGCCCATCATATCTCTGCTAATACCAGTTTTTCAACTGACTCTAATTAATCACATGTCCTAATCCCCATATCATTTTATATGCTTTGTCTTTACTTATCCAATTCCTGATTAAATGATGCATCAGTCTCTATCACAATAGCCTCTTGCAGCAAATTATTCTATGTTCTATTAGGCCCATGGAAACATGCTTTTCTTACTTCTCTTCTTTTCACTGGGGGATGGCAGTGGACATCGCCAGGGGGAGAAGCCAGGTGTGGTCTAGACATGACCAGTAGAAGTTTGCTTTCTTTTCAAATTCAAACTTGCACAACAACATATGGCCAAAGGTCTGGTAGGAATTTGTCTCTGATGTTTTACAGAAACAAGTTTCAAACCTGGCACTTGAATTCAGGTGGTTTGCTGCTGAAACTTATTGAATAAGACCATGTCCGAGCAAAGACTTTAAGGGCATCATATGAAAGAGAAGCGATGCAAGATTCCTGACCTACATCCTCCCATGACCACCAATAGATCGGGTCATTAGCCCTGCTTTACGTTTGTGGGATTCTGCTGTGCAGACATCTGTTTCGTACTTGTTCATGTGACGGTGGCTGGACCTCAAAGTACTTAACAGCTGTGAAAGGTTGTGGAGCATCTGGACACTCTATAAAAGCAAGCTCTTCTTTGTTTTAATTAAAACTTACATCCTGAAGAAACTCCATCAGACAGTAATGGGCTTTCATCTTATCTTCAAGCTGGTGAAGCAGCAACAGGGAGGTATTGCTAAACCTACTTACATCTGCGAAGAGAACACAACATTCATATAGCTCTTCAATTATACTTCTCCAATACACTGCAACAATCTCAAAGTTAACCAATGCCCATAACCAATTACGTTACAGCCATGGTTTCAAAAGAACTCTTCTACATAGGAGTACTCAACACTCTCCCAAAAAATTCAAGGTAAAAAAAAGTTTGCCAAGTTCAATCAGAGATAGTAAGAACTGGGGTGGCACGGTGGCTCAGTGGTTAGCACTGCTGCCTCATAGCGCCAGGGACCCAGGTTCAATTCCACCCTCGGGCGACTGTCTGTGTGGAGTTTGCACATTCTCCCCACGTCTGCGTGGAGTTCCTCCAGGTGCTCCGGTTTCCTCCCACAGTCACAAAGATGTGCAGGTTAGGTGGAGTGGCCATGGTGTCTACGGATTTGTAGATTAGGTGGGTTTATAGGGGAATGGGTCTGGGTAGGATGCTCTGTGGTCGATGTGGACTTGTTGGGCGGAAGGGCCTGTTTCCACACTGTAGGGATTCTATAAACTGCCGATGCTGGAGTCAGAGATAACACAGTGTGGAGCCGGAGGAACACAGCAGGCCAGGCAGCATCAGAGCAGCAGGAAAGCTGACGTTTCAGGTCCGAACCTTCCTCAGAAAATGCCAAGTTTGATGATTGGAATTGATCACATTTGTTTCCATTGACTGAACTTGTCAATTCCACACATCAGTCATGAAGCATCGACTGTTTATATGTAACCTAATACATCAACACTCAGAAAAAGAGCTGAAATAAAAACAAATTTCTGGAGAAACTCAATAGGTCTGGCAGTATCTACGGAGAAAGAAACAGAGTTAATGAGTCAAATAGGACTTCTTCGGCAAGGTAAGGAAGAGCTGCCTTATCAATGTACAAGATTTTTAATTTGCAGAAGATAGTTATAACAGTGGGAAAATTTGCTTTTCCCCTTTATGGTAGCCATTCTTTCCTGAGGGCAGAGGAACAGAAATATATGGGCTAGAAGTTCTGTTGCTAAATCAGGATGATACGTTTACCAATTCAAACCCATAAACACATGTTTCACAAAGGAACTGGAATTCACTTACAACAAAAATGGAAACACTATCTACTTTAAAAAGAGATGTAATTGTACACAGACTGGTACTTTGGCTTGAGCCGTTTATTTTTTTCAGGGGGTGCTGGTGTAGAGGTTAATGATGAACACATTCATACCATTTGGAAGTTTATCCAAGATCATGGTACTGTGCTGACAAAGCTTCTCTTCTAGCTTCAGATACCGGGGGTTCTACACTGATGGAGAAATATTGAAGGCTGCAACAACCTATCAGAAGCTGCATTATATGGATCACAATGACAATAATCCGAGAAGTTCACATGGGGTCAGTAACCAGCTATTAGTTAGCAAATAAAAGCAAAGCAACAATGAGCAGTTTATCAAGTGTGATCAAACAGCAACAGAGGGGGTGGTACAAGAGCAGGGGAAATGAAGGGTAGGCTGGAAAGTAGCTTTTGCTTGAAAATCAACTTCTCAGTGCACATAGTCATTTCCACGTATCCAATAAACAGACCACTCCAAAGAAACTGGTGGTGCAGGTTTCCAATAAAAAGTCTTACCACTTGGTACAGACTCAGCCCAGCGTGGGTCACAAGCAGGATAGTCATTAATTAGATCGAGACTGATCTGTGCCACAGCCATGTCCAGGTCAGAGTCTGGTCCTGTGTCAACGCTGTCGGGGAAGATTTCCTCCAACATGTTCTGGGCACCAAGGATATCCTTTCTGGAAGTTAAAACGATCAGAGTAACTCAAATTTCACACTAAAGTGGATGAGCAATGATTACATAGATTTGATTCTTTTTATTTTTAAGAGCCAACTCTGTATTTCACTAACAAGGTTGTCACAGGTGATCTGCTGCAGACCAAAATCAAAAGCCTAACTAACATTGTAAAAATATTAAGTACAGAAGAACAGGAGGGCATTCAGCCTATCAAGGCTGTTCCAATATGCAATTAAAACATAACTGATCCATCCCACAACTCCATACTCCCAGACTTTCTAACTTAAAGAAAATTCATTGATTTAAATTTCGATAAACTCCAATTGATCTCTCCTGTCCATAGCCTGTCTGGTGATTGTGGCATGTTTTACCCCACCCTTTGTGTGAAAAAACACTTCCTCAACGACCTAACTGTAATTTACAGAAACAGAAACAGAAATTGCAGGTGTGGCAGCATCTGTGGAGAGAAAGCAGAGGTAATGTTTAGAGTCCGCTCTACGACTTTGATTTCTGTTTTTGTTTGATTTCTGGCATCTGCAGTTCATTGTTTCACTGTGAAGATTTATCTCCACCCTCCAGATTTCTGAATCTGAGGAAACAGTTACTCTGAATCCACCCACTAAATCCCGTAAACATTTTAGATTGCCAACCCTCTGAACTATAAGGAAAACAGGACAATGTTTTTGCAATCCGTGCTTGTAATTTGACGTTCTTCATGTCAGGAGGAGCGTTCTGGTGAATCTGCCCTGTGCATTCTACAGTCAATCAGAAACCAACCTCATTAAGCACGGAGATTCCCACCACCTGGTCATACCTGCAATACATCACAAAGGCAGTCTTCAACATCTTAGTTTTATCCTCCTGTGCCTCCATCTCTGCTCTTTCAAATGGTTGCCTGGCATCACTCTGAGAAAGAGACCCAACTTTAACTGAATCACCCATGAAACCTCAGTAATTAACCACAACAAACGCAAACAAGCATTAGCACCTGGAAGATCGGTGCCTGGAATGTGTCCTGTGCACTACAAAGTGTAACGGTAAAAAAAGGTCATTCCAGAATTTTTGTTTTCTGTGTTTTAACTTAGTTGTCTACAATTTTATCCACTGTCAAATTTTCTACCTTGATACCAAGTTGACATCACTTCAGGTTTCTAAAAAGTTATTCTTGCAATTTGGGACATGTCATTCATTACAGGAAGGATGTAACTGCACGAGAGGGTGCAGAGGAGATTAACCGGGATGCTGACTGGGCTGGAGGGTCGGAGTTAATGTGAAAGATTGAATAAGGTGGGACAGTTTTCCTTGGAGCAATTAAAGGGAACCTGACAGAGGAGTACAAGATTGTGAGGGGTATAAGTACAGCAGATAGGAAGGCACTTTTTTCCATTAGTAACGGGGTCAATAACACGTAAAAGATTAAGGGAAAATTTGAGGAGAGCCTTTTTAACAAATAGGATGGAACTTTTGCTGCCTGTAAAGGTGGTAAAGTCAGAGACTCTTGAAACATTTTAGCAGTACTTAGATATTCACTTATGTTGCCGTATCCTCCAAGACTATGGGCAAGAGTTGCAAAATGGGATTAATACAGTCAAATTTTTGTTGACTACTGCAGACACAATGGGCCAAACGGCTTCCTTTTGTGCTAGAAGTCTATGAGATTGATGACCACACATGACATTCCCTGGTGGGCATACCACATATCATACACAAAATTGGCTCAGATGGTAGTGGTGCAGTGTGCTCCATTATACAACAGAATAGGGTGAAGCTGGTCCAGAAAGGATCCGAAACACCATGGAGAATGCCTCATGATCCTGTAGCTAAATGCCACCATGAGGTCAGTGTAAGGGAAGCTCAAACCCACTAACAGAATGGCTCTTGGTGCTGTCCACTTTGGCTTTGTGATGATTTTGTGAGGGACACCAACTTTCCCATTCAAAGTCTTGAAAATCTACGGAGAAATCATTTCAAGTTAAGTCAGTCATTTTGGGCAAGCGCAGTTAATAGTCAGGCACCTGGTACCAATCCACACTGAAGGTGTGCAAAATCGTGGGGTTTGGCCTCTTGTGGCTCAGTGGCAGTGTCCCTAGCACACTTGGGTTCAAGTCCCACCTGTGCCAGAGGTGTGTAACAACATCTCGGAACAGGTTGATTATGAAAATAACTAAAAAAAACCTACAGAAACATGGGCCACACGTTGCATAAAATACTCTCAACTCATCAGTAACACAACAGAGGTTAGTGGCTTCAGCCTTTTTCAAATTCAGCAGAATCTAATGGACCAGTTGAGGTCAGATTAGGAATGAAGTCCCTCAGCATGGACATCAGATCAACATTGTCAATGAGATCTAGTGCAGGAGGCACCTCATTTCCCCACTCAGCCTCCAAAAAGGCAACTGAAGGAATTGCCAAATGTGTGATATTCCAATTCAGTTCAGTCAGTTCTGATAAAAGTTCATTGATCTGCAACTTTACTTCTGTTTCTTTCTGAAGATGCTATTTGATCTAAGTATATCTAGCATTCTCCATTTTCATTTTAGATATTCCATCATAGTTGATATACAACAGAACTCTGCACCACTACCTCAGATGCTGCTAAGGCCAGAGAATCTTCAATATTTTCAGGCAACATTGACACACTTTCCTTGGGGCGAGCAACAACCAAACCACTGTTCCTGCAGAAGAGGACAGGCAATCCGGTAAAACTTCCAGCTCCCAGGATACCATCACCTGCAAAATTAGTAAGAACATTCAACAACTAATGCAGAAACTGATGGGTTATCAACAATTTTGTATATGGCATCATTAATGTAAGTCACTTGTTGCTGTGCAAGATTTTACATCAAGCCATCCGAGCAGATATTAGAGCAGGTGATCAAACCCTTGATCCAAGAAATAAGTTTTAAAAGACCAAGTGCAATAGAGGGGTTCAGGAAGAAATTCCAGAGAAACGAGGGAAGGCACAGCAAACGGTACTTCCAACTGCAGTGAAGAACAACGGAATGGTTCCAGGTCAAATAGTGCGTGCCTTGAACAGGAACTACCAGACACAGGCATTCCCATGTCTCAACTGTCTTGCCCTTCTAGTAAGTAGAGGTCATCATGAGATTCTGCAGTGCATCTTGTAGATGGTACACAGCTGCTGTGCGCCAGTGGTGGAGAGAGAATGTTTGCAGCGGTGATGCCAATCAAGCGGGCTGCTTTGTCTTGGATGGTATCAAGCTTCAAGTGTTGTTGGAGCTGCACTAATACAAGCTAGAAGAGATTCTTCCGTCACACTCCTGACTTGTAGCTGTAATGCAGGCAGACTTTGGACAGTCAGGAGATGAGTCACTTGCTACAGGATTGCTAGCCTTTGATCTGATCTTGTAGCCACTGTAGTTTATATGGTTAGTCCAGTTCAGTTTCTGTTCAATGGTAACCCTCAGAATATTGACAGTGGGTAACACTATTCAATGGCAAGGGACAATGGTTAGATTCTCAGTGGTCATTGGCTGATATTTGTGTGGCACAAAAGTAACTTGCCACTTCAGTGCAAACATGGATATTGCCGAAATTTTGCTGCATTTGAATACGGGCTGCTTCAGAATCAGAGTTGTTATGAATGGTGCTAAACATTATGCAATCATCAGCGAACAACCCCACGTGACCTTACGATGGAGGGAAGGTTATTGATGAAGCAGCTGAAGATTGTTGGGCCTTGGACATACCCTAAGGAACTCCTGCAGTGATGTCCTGGAGCTGAGGTGATTGACCTTCAACGGAACCATCTTCTTATATGCCAGGTATGACTCCAACCAGTGGACAGTTTTCCTCGACTTGCATTGATTCTAGTTTTGCTCAGGCCCCTTGGTGCCACACTCAGTCAAATGTGGTCTTGATGTCAAAGGAAGTCACTTTCACCTCCCCTCTGTTTTAACATTTTGATAAACAGTAATGTTTCAGAAATCAATTTAAATTAATCTCTTATTGGGAGTGGGGTTATCCTATTCAGTTTTTGTGCTGGACACTGGATTTTAAAAAAAAAAAATCATTCACGGGATGAGGGCATCGCTGGCCAGGCAGCATCTACTGCCCATCCCTAATTGCCCAGAGGGCAGTTAAGAGTCAACCGCAATGCTGTGGGTCTGGAGTCACATATAAGGCCAGGGTAAGGATGCGAGTAAGGATGGCAGTTTCCCTCCCTAAAGGATGAGTGTTGGGGAAAACCCATCTGGTTCAATCAGCAACAGATTCATGGTCATCATTAGATTCTTAATTCCACAGCTTTTTTTTTAAAAAAAGTTCAATTCAAATTCCAGCATCTGCCATGGCAAGATTTGAACCTAGGTCCGCTGTCTGGATTAACAGTCCAGCAATAATGTCACTAAGCCACTGCCTCCCCCCAATTTCTGGTCTTAACATCTTGCACTGCCCAAATCTGATCTGTACTCTTAGGGAAAGATTGTGTGTCAACAGCAGTTTACAATAGCAGTGACCTATCTAACAAAAACATGAAACAGTGTGCAGCAACCAGTGAATAAAACTCCTCATACACAACAGTGCCCTCGGTGAATTTGACATCCTACATCCATGACACTTCCAAACAACTCGTCAATTTAAAACCAGTGCGCCTGAAAATATTTAACAACCAGCTGGTGAGTAAAGTTTTGTGATTGCATACCTGGCATATTTAGGATAAGTTTCTCCTGGGGCAAACGGGCTCTTGCTGTACCTGTGCAGCATGCAAATACCAAATCGTATGTATAGAGATAAGCAGCCGGGCTTGCAAAATCTGGAATCAAGAATCGCTGACATGGTAGCTCATCCGTCTGAAATGGAGTTGTTAAAGTTAAATGACAGAAACAAACACAAACAGACAGAATGCTGCAGAAATTCACCATGTCCATTAGCTTCTGTGCAAAGAGAAAAACAGAATTAATGTCAAGTCCAATATGACTCTTCTTCAGAATTGTTTCCATCAGCAGAGTCAGTTCAACAGAAAGACACACTAAAGTTATCGAAATACTTGAAGCCCTCCCATTGTTATAATCAGCATGACCTGTTTGAAACTCCAGTGTTAGATTATGTGGGGTAAGACATGCAGCACTATTCTAACAAATACATATTCATATGCAGCCCAATTTCATAAAATCATACATTGAGTCTGCACAAACAAAACTATTCTAAATCTATACTAGTCCCACTTCCAGTACATGGCCTGTAGCCTTAACGCTATAAGATTTCAAGTGCTCATCCAAATACTTTGTAAATGGTTCCTGCCTCAACTACCCTCGCAGGCAGAGCATTCCAGATTCTCACCATCCTGTTGGTCAACAACATTTTCCTCAAATCCCCTCTAAACCTCCTGCCTTTCACTTTAAACTTATGCCCTTTTGCTACTGGAATCTTCAACTAAGGGGAACTGTTGCTTTAATTCCACTTTCTCCATGCACCTCAATCTTATACACCTCAGTCAAGTCCCCTCTCAGCCTTCTCTGCTCCAAACAACCGCGGCTTATCCAGCCTCTCCCCACAGCCCACCACATTAGCTGCATGTTCAGTCAGGGCACATCTCCATTCTCCCCAAGACTCTAGGCCACCAATCCAAATACTTCTGCACCTGGCCTATACCTCTCCACTCCCAATCCCTCAATTACAACTGTTTATATTGGTACCAAACAGTAACTCTGAACAGTGCTCCCAGTTCATCACTGCTACACACTGCAACACCAGTCATTATTTGGAAACCCATGTTGCAGATGCTACAGATTTTAAGGTTGAACAATTGAAATATTCTACTTTGTTAGGTTATAGAAAACAGAAATTGTTTAATTATTTCCATGCTATATAAAGTAAATCACGAAGAGACATACCAAATTAAACTATGAATTGAAGCATGGAGTTTTCAAAAAAATGCACCCAGTCAACATTATAGCATGCATTTGTAACACTTTCAATAAAGAAATTCTCTCTTCAGAGCAACTATGTAGAATTGGACAGCAACAATCAAGTCTTTCATTCCACTGATCTATTTAGGTATTTATCCTCCACAGTTTTTCTTCCTTTATTGTACTTGACCTAATCCTACATTCAATTCCTTTCCCTGTCCTGTACTTATCTAGCTTCACCTTAAATGCATTTATTCAAATCTCCTCAGTTACACCCCATGATACAAGTTCCACAAAAAGCAGATACTGTATCCAAGTTTTACCTGATATGGTGGACAATACTCAGTGACCTCCACTCTTATTTCATCAGATATGTGACAGCCTTTATCTTGCAAGGTGGTTAAAATATAGTAGATTAAGCATGGAGAATCTGTATGGCTCCAGGCTGCTGTCAAAATCACCAGACCCTCTCTGGAAAACAAAGAGGCAACATGGCTGTGAGAGACAGATTTTTATTCAGTAAGAGACTCAAGGGTTACAGAGGAAAGGCAACAAAGTGGAGTTGAGGGATATCAGATCAGCCAGGATCTCATTGAGTGGCGGAGAAATCTCAATTGGCTGAATGGCCTAACTCTGCTTCTGCATCTTATGGTAGAATTTAAAACTTAAAACAATACTCCGTTGAAAGAATGGCATAAAACAACAGTACTTGATCTGCAAAAGTATTCCAACTAAAGCCAAGGCTTTGGTTATAGAACATTTTCATTATCCCCTGAAGGGCAGCTACATGACAGTGCAACCCAGAAGTACGAGTTCATGTATTCCCCAGCACACTCTATACCCGAGACAGACAGAGACAGGCAGAGAACAAGTGGGAGAAACGTCCACCCTCCAAAATAGGAAGAGATGAACTTATGGCGCTGATTTAGGAATTCAGTTAAGGCAGGAGATTCCCAGGAGAACAGCAAAAACACTTTCAGGACACCTTCAAAGCATTCGCGAAGAAGTTACTCATTTCTTGCTGACTTTATGGGAGCCCATGACTTGTGACTGACCAAAATGGAGATGGTGTGCTCAGAAAGGCACTTAATATTTTAAGACATGTCATTGGGAGCGTGGAGAAGCGAAGCTGAGGCGTCAGAGAGAACGTACAATCCTCCAAACCACACATCTGCCTAACACTTCGAGAATCGCCAGCCCCACGTGTCAGAGTTGGCAGATTGGTCATTGGACTTACCAGCATTTCAGAATGCATCTCACCAGAGTGGAAACAAGATCCCCAAGGACTGCTTAACAAAGATCTGAGCTAAATTATGGCATTAGAGGATATCTGTTAGGATACTGTAAGAACCCCACCAAGCTTCGATCAGCTAACTGGAATTGGCAGCATTTTCAACAGATGGGTCACGTTGCATTCCTACTTTGCTGATTCCATGCATTTAACACTTACCATAATTCCTTCCCTAAATCCAAGTCTTCTACTCCATCATTCATGTAAATACAACCTTCTTCTCCAACCATTTTGCTGTATGCAACTCTCAACCCATGCACCAAGTTCACAGAAAGGGTGGTGTTTTGGAACCAAGATGAAAGGGAATTTGTTTGGTGTTGCTGCCTTTGCAGAACATCCCAACTCTCTCTCAATCTTTTCATCGATCACTAACCACTTCCACTAACCCCCTCCTTCCACACCTAGAAAACTCTTTCTCATCCAACTTCTATTTCCGCTGCGCTCTGGTAGTGACTACACCCTGAGCTTCTCCTAAGCTTTGGTCCCCAGTCATTTAAAACCACCATCCTATCTCTAACCTTCCCTCACATCTCAAACTAGATACCCATCTAATCTTTCACTCCTGTTTTGAAACCTTCTAAACAAGTATCCAAACTACAAGCAGAACAGTGAAGTAGTTTGATTGGCTGGTTGAACTGGTTGTGCAGCTAGACCCAATATCAGTTACAACCTATTGGAACAGAGTACCATGCTAAAACATGCTGCAGTTGAAGTGGTGCTGGGAGGATGTGAACATCAAATAAATTAAATTCAGAGAAATGTGCTCTCAATTTTCCAGCCCTGGGAGACTGAAGTTAGTCATTTGTTAGTGATGATCCACATGCCAATTTTTCAGATGGATATTCCATTATGGCAGGGTTCATCAAAAAGTATAAACAAAATATTGTTCATTGGACTGGGAAGCCAATAAAAGAGAAAAAAAGTATAATGAAAAGTACTGGCACTAGTGGAAGCAATAGGTAGAGGTGTATTTGTCTAATCTTCTGAAGGAAGTCTTTTACACAGGGCAATCTGAGAAAATAAAATCCTGTTGAACACTGCGGACGACAATCTCCTGAAGCAGAGAAATGGTTGTGAAGTAACTTTTGCTAGTATGAAGGAAATGTTGGAAAGAAGAGATTTCTAAAACAGAATGAGTTGAAGAATTCACCAATTTGTCAGACTGTTTTACAAAGAGAAACAATTGCCCCAGATGTTATTAAATGTCTGAGAGAGACATCTCGTGTTGTGTCATGATGAGAATATGGAATATCATGATGAGACCATGGAAAAGTGTGTTATAAGAATAGGGAACTTCTTTTCTTTGATTGCTCTATAATTATTTCTACGTGAAAAAATGATTTTATCTTTAAAGAACAGGGAATATGGCCTCTAATAATAGTTGTTTGTATTGCAATATGCAACACGGAAATGAAATGCAGGTTATTTTCTTCTTTGATTAGTTTTGGATAAGCTGTTATCAAAAATTTTAATGTAGAGAAAAGATGAGAATCTGTTAAATACCTGGTTAATCACATAAATTGTTAAATTTGTTAAACGTTAAGAAGAAATGGGTAGTGGTTATTCATTGTCTAAATACATTTAGGGAGCACCTGTAACGCTGGATGAGGGATGAGAGGGGCAAGACTGACAGTCAACAACTTCTCTCTACAAGAAATGTGCACCTTAATTTCAATCTTTCCAACTGGCTTTGACTCTATCAACACAGACAACTAGGGAGAGATGACTCATATACAAGTGTATAAATTTGTAATGCTCATAAAACAGAATTCTCAACTTGATCATCATAACTAGTAGGATAAATTCCATTCTGTTTGCAAGTTGCAGGTTTGGGTCTTTGTCTCCCAGAGGGGATTCAACTGGTCAAGTTGACAATTTAGCATGATGCACCAGGTCTGCAAAGGCAAGGGTTTAATGGATTGATTAGCCATTTCTCAAGCAAAGCTATTACTGAGAATTACCTTGCTGTTATTTTTCTACGTACTAGCTACACTGTAGGGATGGAGAGGTTGGACAAGTAAAGGATTGAAATTAATTTTACCAGAAATGTTCCCAGTAAATGTATCAATAAGAAGATAAATTCTACCTACTTGCTCAGCTGCAAGTCCAGATATCTCATATTGATTGCAGACTTAGTGGCTTCATAATTTTCATCATCTCCCTAGATGTTGCAGAAGAATAAAGCATAAAAGTTAAAACCTCACTTCTTCTGAGGGGGAGTGTCAGAGTGTGAAAATTTCTTTCTATTTTCAGTTATATTTCTCCTTTCTGTTCTCCTGTAACTATCTACAGTTGAAGTGTTGAGTCAGCAGCTAACTGCTAGGGACCCATCAACAAGACATGCAAAGGTCCCAGGGGAGCAGTTGCCTTTTCCTCCAAATAAAATCCATAACCCCCTGCCCCAAATCATATAGTGGACTTGCATTCAGTTTTACCTTTCAAAAACCACTGAATTTGGATTAAATTCCAACCTGCAGACTGGAAATTAGACAGTACGACTGCACAGAATTACCAGAGAGATCACAAGAAAACTGATAGGTCAGACACTGGGGCAAAATTTATATCAACTCATTTCTAAAAATTGCATCTCATTAATATATGTTCTTCTTTACAGGCATATGCCTCAAACTCTACAAAGTGAATGGAAACAGCCAAATTTGTCTAACACATCTTACCCAGATAGAATCTCCCAGATCCCGTTTCATTGATCTATTCAAGTCCCAGCTGAAAATGTGGCGTTCTGATGTCTCATCCACTTCCCATTTATTCAGACTCGAATTAGTCAGTGTGTAGAAACACTCGTTTTCCACATCCCACAATACAGAACTCAGCTGTCATAGAAAAGAAAATTAATCCATAAAATTGATCCACAATTCTTACCAAAGCCAACAGCAACAATTTACATTCGTTGTATTTTAACTTGTAATGACAAAGGACGAAGTTTCTTCCTAGATAATAGGTCTTAGTTAGCAATTTAAAATATTCACATATTCAATATTTAAAGGGTAAAAACAACAGATCAGGCAGTCGCACAGGGAACCAAACTAACTTCAAGTCTTACCACAACATCAGCAGTTGGTGTCAAAATGCCAAAGAGTGAGGAGACTCTGCGCCCAAGGCCTGATAGCATTCCCTGTCCCTCCTGCACAGGGCGGAAGCTCACTTTGCCTGAACCATCTGGTGTTAATCGTAGCAACTGGTTCTTCTGAGAAGCGAGAATAAATCCACCACCCTAAAAAGAAAGATACAAAGGTTAGCTTCAGTCCATTTAACAGATTTAGTGCAAAGCCAAATGAGATTCAAGGAATTCATCAAAAAAAAAAAACTCCATCAAAATCTCCAAATGCCAAACTATAGTCCAAATTCACCTGTTGAATTTTGAGTTGTAGGTGATATTTACTTCAGACCACAATGCATTCTTGGCGGTCATAATGTGCTTTCCTAATCAGAATTAAAATAGTTTGTTGTACAAAGTCGACTCCTTCATATTCTGTAGGGATCAACAGATTCAAAATCTGTTCAGCAAAGCAATTTGTGGATAAACAGGAAGACAGAAGCCCAGTGTTCCAATACATTTCACATATGGTGCTACAGTGATATTGCATTCAGCTTTGACAACTCAAAAACACAGAATACCTAACATCCACTGTTTGCTCAGTCAGAATTTGAATGCCTGTTGAAATGCTGTGTGCCCCAGTATAAGGTCACATGGCTATAGGTTACAGACCCTTACAGTTCACTCCGTTATTCCATATATCTCCTGGCAATGGGACTCACCGATACAGCAGTCAGACACTTCCAGTCATTGCCAAGATCCAGAGCGATTTCTGTGCAGGACTCCTCATGGGTCATACTAGGCCAGTAACATATCACCCCTCGTCTGGAAGCTGCCATCACCGACACAGACTAGAAAAGAAAGTGATAAAATTTTAACGGAGATCAGTTGAGCGAACTTTCTCTGAACTGCTTTTAACACTGTCTATATTCTTTCTAAGAGGAGACCAAATCTGTCCACAGTCCTCCAGATGGGATCTTTTCAATGCCCTGTACAACTGTAACAAAACGTCATGCCATAGGCCTTCCCACTTGCTGCAGCCAAAGGCTAACTTGGTGAATCATGTACCAACACTTCCTGATCCTGCCGTAGCTCCAGTTCTGCAATCTCACCCCATTTAAATAACCTGCTGCTTCGTTTTGCTTACTGCCAAGGTGAACAAGTTCACACTGACCCATTGTTCTACTCTCAATTTACAAGTAACTAATAGAAGATGTGCTTGAGTGTGTGGAAAAGCAGCACTTATTCACAAAAATCTGCTCACTGACACTCAGTTTGGTTTCTGCCAGGCTCACTCTGCTCCCGACCTCATTACAGCCTTGGTTAAAACATAGACAAAGGAGCTGAATTCCAGAGACAGAGAACAGGTGATTGTCCTGGACATCAAGGCAGCATTTGGCCAAGTGTAACATGAAGGAACCCAAAGAGGGAATGGAATCAGGAGAAAATCTCTCCACTAATTGGTGGATTACCTGGAATAAAGAAAGACGGGTTGTGGTTGGAGATCTTTTATCTCAGCCTAAGGACATCTCTGCAGGAATTCCTCAGGGTAGTGTCCTAGGCCCATCATCAGCTGCTTCATCAATGACCTTCCCACCATCACAAGGTCAGACATGGGGATACCTGCTGGTGACTGTACAATGTTCAACACCATTTGTGACTCCTCAGATACCAGAGACGTCCACGTCCATGTCCACATGAAGTGAGTTCTGGACAATACTCAGGCTTGGGCTGACAAGTGGCATGTATTCTTCACACGCACAGGATTATTACCTTGTAGGAGGAGGCCATTCAGCCCATCATGCCTGCACCAGCTCTTCAAGCGAGCATTACCTAGTGCCAATCTCCTGGTTTTGTCCCTCATACCCTTCCAAACTCTTTCTATCCAAGTAACCATGCAATGCCCTCTTGACTGCCTCAATTGAACCTGCCTCCACCACATTTCCCAGCCTTGCATTCCATACCCTAACTAATCACTGAAAATACTTTCTCAATCACTTTACATCTGCCTTCGTTCTTGTTCCTTTCATAAGCAGGGCAACTTCTCCATATCTACTGTATCCGGACTGCTCATGATTTTGAAAACCTCTTCAGTCTCCTCTCAGCCTTCTTCTCTCCACACATTCATACCAAATAAAATGCCAAGCAATGACCATCTCCAACAAGAGAGAATCAACCATCCCTTGGCATTCAACTGTGTTATCACTGAATCCCCCACAATCAACACCCTAGGGTTACCACTGACCAGAAACAGAACTGAACTAGCCATATACATACATTAGCTACAAGATCAGATCAGAGGCAGAAATTCTGCTGGAAGTAACTTATACCCTGAATCCTGAAAGCCTGTCCATTTATAAGATGTATCAAGAGGAATGTGATGGAATACTTGCTATACGTGTGGATGAATGCAGCTTCAACAACAATCAAGAAGCTTGACCCTCTAGAGTACAAAGCAGCCAATTAGATTGGTAGCACATCCAACGCCTTCAACATTCACTAACTCCACCACAGGCACAGACAGTTTGTAGTGTATACCAGCTAAAAAATGCATTACAACAACTCTAAGGCTCCCAGGGCAGCAGGTACTTGGGAACAGGTGCAAGTTCCCCTCAATGTCTCACATTATCCTTCACTGTAACTGGGTCAAAATCCTGCAATTCCCTTCCTAAGGGCACCTTGGGTGTCTCTGCACCCCAAGGACTGCAGCAATTTGAGGTGGCAGCTCACCTCCGCATTCTTTAGGGCAACAGGGAATGGGCAATAAATATCTGTGCCTCAGGGGCATTGCTGGCTGTGCCCAATCTGTGAATGAATAAAAGACTCATGCTTCACTTAAAGCTGTTTTTCAGGAACACAAACACAATTTTATTTGGGGACTTAAAGTACATGTTATGCATACATCTGCTATTAAAGCAATAACTAAAAATAATTCCAAGTAAACTCACTGCTGGTCCCTAATTTTAACTCAATTCAGTCTGTTTTCAATGTTTGAGATTTTCTTCCATAATTTCTTTTCAAAAACATTGGTCAAATATAGATTTCTTTACAATAAGACATGGCTGGCCTGATATTTATCCACAGATTGAACATAATGTCTGCCAGCTGTTCAATCAATACGTCCCTAAGAGAACATGAAAGCTGCTTTTACAGGGCTGTTCAAGGCAAATAGTAAAGATGTCTTAAAAGGGAAAGCTGGATAAGCTCATGAGGCAGAATGGGGTAGTTGAATATCTTAATGGAATTTTTTCAAACTCATTCACAGGATGTGGATATCACTGGCTAGACCATCCCTAAATGCCCAGAGGGCAGCCAGGTGTTAATCACATTGCTACGGGTCTGGAGTCACATGTAGGCCAGACCAGGTAAAGAATGGCAGTTTCTTTTCCTAATAGATATTAGTGAACCAGATGGGCCTTTTCTGACAATTGACAATGGATTCATGGTCATCATTAGACTCCTATTGATTGATTGATTGATTTATTGTCACGCGTACCGACGTACAGTGAAAAGCCTTGTTTACAAGCTGTACAGGCAGATCATAGTAAGCAAAGGTTGTACAGATCAAAATGACTTAGACAGAAGCGTACAGGCTACATTGCACAGGGCATGCACTCGGTGAGATCAATGTTAGCAAGGTCAGTGTTATTTAAGGCTAGAGCATCCATTCATCAGTCTGATAACAGCTGGGAAGAAGCTGTTCCTGAACTTGTTGGTGCATGTGTTCAGGTTTCTGTATCTTCTGCCTGATGGAAGAGGATGTAGGAGATCATTACCGGGGTGCGATGGGTCTTTGATGATGTTGGCAGCCCTTCTGCGGCAGCGAGCCGTGTAAATGGAGTCCATGGATGGAAGGTTGACTTCCTTGATTGTCCGGGCTGTGCACACCACCTTCTGTAGTTTCTCACAGTCCTCGGCAGAGCAGTTGCCATACCAGGCTGTTACGCACCTGCACAGTATGCTTTCAATGGTGCATCTGTAGAAGTTGGGGAGGGTTCTTATGGACGTGCCAAATTTCCTGAGCTGCCCGAGGGAAAAAGGGCATCGTTGTTCGTTCTTGACTGTCGCATCTACGTGGGAGGTTCAGGACAGGTTGTTGGCCATCATCACTCCGAAGAACATAATGCTCTTCACTCTCTCAACCACAGTTCAGTTAATGTAGATGGGGGCGTGTTCTCCTCCTTTTGTTCTGAAGTCAATGATCAGTTCTTTAGTTTTGCTGATATTGAGACAGATTGTTTTCACTGCATCACATCAC
>NW_025967148.1:0-25000 GCF_021869965.1 Rhincodon typus
TTGTCAATTTTCATTTTGTTAACACTCCTGTGAAGTGTTTTTGGAAGTCTTACTACATTTAACAATTATACAAATACAAATTATAGAATCCCTGCACTGTGGAAACAAGCCCTTCAGCCCAAAAGTCCACACCAACCCTCTGAAGAGCATCCCACCCAGACCCATCCCCCTACCTTTTCCCTGTAACCCTGCATTTCCCATGGCTAACACACCTAATTTACATATTCCTGAACAGTATGGGCAATTTAGCATGGTCAAACCACCTAGCCTGCACATCTTTGGATTGTGGGAGGAAACTGGAACACCCAGCAGAAATCCACGCAGACACAGGAAGAATGTGCAAACTCCTCACAGACAATCGCCCAAGGGTGGAATCGAACCCGGGTCCCTGGTACTGTGAGGCAGCAGTGCTAACCACTGAGCCACCATGCCGTCCCAAGTTGGAGGGCTCTTGGTGCTAGTGTCCGTACTTCTGAGTCAGAAAGTCCAGGTTCAAGTCCCGTCTGGTCCAGAGGTGTATAATAACATCTTTGTCAGGTTAATAAAGAAAATATCCATAAAAACAACTTGTTATTGATGAAGAGTCTAGGCCCGAAATGTCAGCCTTTCTGCTCCTATGATGCTGCTTGGCCTGCTGTGTTCATCCAGCCCTGCACCTTGTTGTCTCTTGTTATTGATGTAGGTTATTTATTTAGCAAATGTAAATTCTCAAGGCCAGGTGATATCCTCCTCATTTGCTGAGCTTGAGGTGATTGGTTTGTGATTTTGTTTGTAGAGGGGACATTCCTTGGTAATGTGCAGAATTGTCGGTCCCTCTACAAGTCCATAGAGAGTTTATCCTGAAGCCCCACTGGTGGAAGTTGGCTGAGCAGGAGCCGGGGCTTGTCTTGATCCTATTTAGCAAGGCTCACTCTCGTCATGGGAGTTCAAAACCTGCCATTTGCCAGACAGTGTTTTGTCACAAAGTACTTGTTAGGGACTTCCTGTGTTTCCTATTCCTTGATCCAAAGCATGTTTTCTGGGAGATCTTGCTCAGGAACATTGCTCCATACTAGGTTCCAACACTGAGGATGGACAGTAGGTTATCTTGGAGTGGGTAAGTGAGATGAAGCATAGATGGTTTCAACCACCTTGTAAGATATGTCGGGGAGTGAGGTTTACAAGGTCAGGAAAGCAGGGAGAGGCATTGAGCACAGCAACCAGTTATAATACATGCAACTGAGTGTCAACAAGATGCGTGTGTGATGACCTATGAGAGACAGGTGCACAGTGCTCTATTGTGGAGTCTGATAGGGCACGCTGAGGTCTGGAAAATTGTGGCAGCAGTGCCCTACAATGATTCAGGCAGTTTGGTTTAGTTAGGTTGTTGCTGGTTTTGACTTTGTTGTAGCTGAGCTCACGTCAAATGAATCTATAGGCATGAATGAGTTTCAACCCTCTGCTTTAATAATTAAAAGATTTCTGTTCAGTAGCTATTAAAGCCTTATGGCATGCAAAAAGGATGACAACAGATTTAAACAACTGGAGAATACTATAGCTAAAGTAAGATTTTGTACATATCTTACCTTCTCTTTCTGGTGAAAGCTTCTGTTTAAGGAGGTGATCTACAAGGGCAATGAGGGAAGTGTAGCACTGTGAGCCCACAGTGTTCCAATTCATGCCACACAAGATATTAATAGCCTCATCGATTTGCTCATAACGAATATACTGATAGATGAGTTCAGTCGGTCTCAGCTTTCCTCTCAATACGGCGCCTGTCACGGGGAGAAAATGTACATCCGACATAAGAAAAGTTACAGCACAAACTTGGTGCGTTATAAAGGTGTGATGCTAATTTGAGGTAAAGAACCAAATTAAATACTACAGGACCAGGCAATCATGTCAGTCACTAATCTCTTGACAACTAGGTCATGAACAAAAGGGGTTAATTATTTAGGAGTTGATTGATGCTGAGCAATCATTTGATCTTAGTAACAAGGAGTGACTAATCAGCACATTGTGTAATCTTGTAATGATGGAGGAAGAGCAGGATTCACTGGCACTTGTGGTCTTGTGACTTGTAACAAGGCAATGTTATTGGGGGGGCAGGCAAAAAGAAAGCTGTCATTACTTCTTTGGAATGTTTAAGACAATTGGACACCAGGAATCAGTAGAAGTGAGACATTAATTGTAGATGTCAATACTTCTCCATCTGGGTGCTTGACCTCTTGCGGGTGGTGAGATTCCAAATGACCTACACAGGAGAATGAAGGGACAGACAACTCATTGCCTAATTGATTTAAGAACAGTGCTTAGGGAAGCAGTCCAATTAAAAGTACAAGCTGGCAATTAGCAGCTAGAGCTCCAAATCCCCCCTCTCAGCCTGCTGGCAATAAAAGTAAAATGAAATGTGCTTGCAATATGAAGTAAAATCTGAAGATTTCTGGGAAGCAGGCATGAGTCAAACCACAAGAGACAGCGAGAGAGCTTTGCGGGTTCCAAGAGAAAGCAGTATGCCTCACAGGTAACCAGGTAATTTATCATTTTTCTAATGGGCAGCATCTCGAAATGGATCAAACAGGCAACTGTAATTAATGGAGTGCTTCAGAACACAATGCAGCTGCCCACAACAGCCTTTGGCAAGGTAAAAAGGGAATACTGTGATGAAAAGTTAACGTTTAAAATAAGTAATGAAAAACAGTAAAGTTTTGTAGCATGAGTAACTGGGCTTGGAGTGAATTGCTTCCCTGCTCACTTTGAATTTTCAGGATCAAATCATACTGGTAGTACAAAATCTGACAGTGTTCACCAATTTTGTGACATCATGATGTGTGTGCAGAAAACTACTTGTTAATTCTAGAGCTATTAAAAGTACTTTTAACATTATAATTGGGTGGCCCCAATATGGAATGCTTTTAGATAGGCTCATTATTTGCTTGTTCCTAACCCTGCTCAGTTCTGCCCTATGAGAGCTGCACTCCAGTTGGTTTGCTTCCTACGGTTGAGGGTGTCATATCACTGCATCCAAGGGATTCAAGCATTAACTCTGTAAATCAATTCAACTGAATGTTTGCATGTGAAATCTCATGGCTCTACCAGAGTATACAGGAAAGTACTTGTAAGAATTTGTACTTTAGCAGTCCAAATGCCAGAGTAATAAATTCTTATACAAAAACAAAATTGCTGGAAAAGCTCAGCAGGTCTGGCAGCATCTACGAAGAAAAAAAAGTTAACATTTCGGGTCCGGTGACCTTTCCTCAGAACTTTCTCAGAATAAATTCTTATACTGAGCATGGTATTGCAATACTTAAACAGGCCACTCATCCTAAAAGCTTTTACCAATATTTATCCACCACTGGAGCAAATAATTCTAATAACATACTCCATGTTGTTTCAATATCCCTCAATGACCAATCCAATCTCACAACTGACATTGTTCCTGTCCGAAGAAATAAGCAGGGATGTGTGACCTCCCAACTCCCTGGAGTTGTTCATTGCCTGAGCACAGTCAGCATGAATATCATGCACCAAATGACCTCTTTCTGGTTGCAGACCATGTTTGAATCATATAGGAGAAACCTGTAATAACTCCACAGAGGCTGGTATCCCATCACCAAACCATCCTTTATTTACATGTAGGAAGTCCTTGACACTGATCCAGCTCCCTCAGAGCCAACTGTCAGAGTGCCAGGATGTTTGACATTGCTGTTTATAATCTGTCACACAGGGCTCCTTGTTTGGACCAGGTTAACAACCCCAATCAGGGAACTCATATTCTATGAGGTCCACCTGACTGACCTCATTATAATCACTACAAAACGTAACTTAAACTTAAAAAAAATTGGAGAGAAATATCTAACTTTGTGGTTAACTAAATAAGTAGATTATTCTTTCATTTTGAAACACACTGTACCTAATCATTGCTGTGGCATACAGCTTTCAGGGAAATCCATAGTCAAGTCTTCATAAATTTGACTAGCTTATTGAATAATTGACAATCCAGTCCAAATCATGACATTATGAATTGGACGTTTTACACGCTTATCAAACTGCTTTAATTTCTTTCCATATATACCATATTACAACTGACTAAAATAAACATTTAATTCTTTTTGCAGGTTATTAAAAATACGTATTCAACAATGGCCTACATTTTCAGATGATAATAACATTGAAACAGAAACTTCTGGAGTCTGCAGAACTTGGAAAATGGAAAACTGGAAGTTGCTGTCAGTGATTGTAACCTTGCCCAGGATGTACGCTATGATGTCCTCCACAGTAAGCAAACACTAAAAACACCACACTTTGATTTTGTCTGGCTGCAAAAACCTTTGAAAAATGCATAGTTTTTTGAATCATGTTTAATGAGATTTTAATCATGTACAGACTTCAAATTTACTACTAAATACTCTTACCGTCCCTGAAACACTAACTTTATATTTGAGGGATGTTAGATATCATCATTATGATTTTTAAAAAGGGCCTTTTGTTTCTAACATATCAATTTCATCTTAATCCGATTATAAGCATTTATTTCACTATTTGAAAACATAAATTGAAAGCAAAAAAAAACTTTCTGGATTCCTGTCTATGAGAATACTTCTATTTAATTAGCTTCTTACTCTGCTGGTTGACATTACTATTAATGATGTCTGGAGACCCCTTTTAACCCAGTGCCAGATTCAAACTAACAGCAGGAGAGAAGAATTGGACACCCAAGGTCCCTAAATCATTGTGGGCAGCTTTCCACAAGGTTAGCTGTGATTGTTATTACTTTGCCATTGACTGTGAAACCAAGCACATTGTGAAATATACTTGTACACAATGTGAAAGTGAAGATGCCAGTTAATTGAGGATATGATATAGGTCACAGATTTGACATTTAAACAAATGAATTAAAATAAACTAAAGAACTTTATAAACTACTTATGCACTTTATAATAAAACATTACAAAGGACTGTACAAATATCCTGAAAAGTAGCAGAGAGCTTACCTAGTTTCAAACAAAGTACTCCAACAGGCCCTTTATCAAATCTCAGAAACATGCGATCATGTAAATCGAGGCTGTCGCTACTTGAAGGAATGACCTGGGAAACTGTCCATTGAATCTGTGCCAATCTACTTGTTATAGCAAAGTGTTGGCTGAGTTGAAGTTTGGTCACAGGTTTTACGTCCTCTGCTAACAACTGCATCTTAACTGGTGACAGTGCCATGTCATAACACTGAACTTCACCTTGATAGCTGCTCACCATAATTAATGCACCATCAGGATGCCAAGCTATCAAAGAAGGCATCAGATCAGCTTGAGCTAGTAAAGTTACCCTGCGATGAGCATCATATAAAATTAGTGAAGAATCCTCACAACCTAAAACAAGCTTGTCTTCTATAATATTTCTGCTGCAGCAAATGGCTTTGGATCTCAATGGGATGCTAATGACTGCCATGCGCTGTAATTTATTCCGAGCACACTCATAGATGCAGCTGTCTGCCATTGGCTCTTTGTCTTGGCCGACAAAGCATTCTACTGTATGGACCTGATAGGGCTGATTAATACTGAAACCAGCATCAAGTGGATCACCTTCTGTGCGGATGAAGCTTAAAATCTGAAAAGGAAGAGAAACAGTACACAAATTAAATACAATGAATAGTTAGTATCGTGCTGAACAGTTGCTGCTACATTATCCCTACTTATAGATTTAGAAATCAGAAGACAACTTATTGGAAAATATAGCACTTGTGTTTGTAAAATAATGTGTAATACTTAAAAATGTTCAGACACCAATGGCTGGATTTTCCTAATTTCACCAGAACAATCATGTGGTAGAATTTCCAACTGGCCAGTTATTCCACTGGCATCCAATCACATTTTCAAGAAGGGTGTAATGTGAAATGTAAGGCGGCTTTTCAGTGAGCATCCTACTCTGCAGAGTCTGCACTGCTAGGAGAGAAGGAAATCAAATTTGTAGCAGCAATTAAAAGGTTGTAGCAGCTGCATACCTACATGTGCATGCATAACAGCTGCAACTGAAGGTTTGAAAAGCAATAATAAAAAGAGCAATGTCATTGGGAAAGTGGGTGAGGTGAGACTTGCAACTAACAAAGTTGACAGATTGTCAGAAGCTCAGAAATAATGCTGGTAGGGATAGTAGCAAGAAGAAAATGGTTCTGGTAGCCAGGGAGTCATTTGATAGGGAGTGTGGAGGTTTGTGGCATTGTTGAAGTAGAAACAGTGTTAACAATCAAAAAAAGAGCTATTTTGCACTAGGTGGATTGAATACTGCTGAAAGCATTACTCCTCTCACCACATCCAGGAGCATATGACAAAAGAAAGAAAGAACGACGTATAGCAAGCACTAGATCTCCCCCCTTCATCCCACCTCTTCCATGAATTCATCTCCAGTTGTATCATTTCACATTCACATTTTCTGTAAAAGTCAGTACAAGGTGAAGAGACAACTCCATTGCCTGCAGCTGATATAGTCTCCTTGCACTGGAATATCATCCTATAGTTCAGCCAAAGATGTGTTAAATTATTTTATGGCATGCCTCGATCTTTGTGTTCTTTGCAAGGAAGAGACATACAAACATTCCAACATGAAGGAATTGTTGCTTCACATCTCTCAATAGACAAGAAGAGAAGGTTCTGCAACTTAGAAGCAAACTCAATGGCAAGATTGGAGGGCAGCTGTCAGATTCAGGCTGTTAATGGAATTGGCCACATACAGAGCTTTTTCTTTCTACAGAAAATGCTCAAGACTCAAAAGGCCTGATGTTACATCTTAAGTCAGAAAGCACCTTCCTGAAATAAACATTCCCTTTGTGCCTCACGTGTTGTCAAGCAACTTGGCACATATGTCCAGACAGACGCTTCCTCCACCAGATTCACCCACTTTGTCCTGCACATCAGTTAAGCATCAGCTCAAACTGGGGACAGATTGCTAATGAAACAGTGAAAATCATTGGGCCAATTGCACTGGATCTATGAAAACCATTTATTGTCTGGATAGTTTGAGAATTAATGATGAAGTTAGTGGGGTGACTGTATCCTGCCCTTTGGGAATTCAGTTACTTGGATGAAGATAATGTCTGCCTCTCTCGATTTACTTTGGTTCTTACAGATCAGCGTACATTTAGAAACACCTCAAAGATGACATTCATGACATGTTTAATATAATGTAAGCTGTCAGCTAACTTATATGACTAAGATTAAATGGAAATTAATCACAGATACAGGCTGTGTATCCCCTCCAGTCCACACTGCTGTCTGTCTTCCAAACGTGGCTTTAATTACTATGTCCTTCAGATTTTCTCATAGCTCTTTACTGCCTCTTTCTTTATCCATTTATTTAATCTATTCTTAAATGTTAAAATAGGACAAACCTACCATCGTAGTATCACAGAATCAAAGGTTGGTACCAGAACAGTACAAGGCCGTTCAGCCTGTCAAATCTTTCCCAGCTATTTGCAAGAGAAACTTAGCTAATTATTTTTAAAGGCAACTTAAAACATGCAGTAACTGATGACACTATGATAAACTGTTCCAACCTTCCTATCCATTAAGACGTATGTCAAGCAGATAGTCTGTTATCACTCGGCCTCCCCTCTCATCCACACCCTGACCAAAGATAAAGTTTTTCCCATGGTCTTTTCTTTAATTACTAGCTTTGGTAATACACTCCAGAGTTTTACAAACCTCAGTGCTATGTGCTATACCTCTGACACTGGATATTACGGTTATATTTCCTCATTCCAGAATCCTTGATTCCTGGGAAAAGTCTGTTTCATACTTTAATATTGTTAAACACCTTCACCAAATCATTACATAATTTCCTGTTCTAATTAAAATAGTCCAATTTTAAAATATTTTCTCTGTTTTTATGCTTGTTCATACCAGACAGCGTTTAAGTGAATCTATCCTGAACCATTTTTATTGCCTCAACATTTTTCTTATTGTGTGGAGTCCAAAACTGGACACATTTCTCCAACTGTAGTCTAAACAATGTTGTGTACATTTAATATTACATCATGATTCCTATATTTTATGCTTCCTGCCATAATACCTAACATTTTCCTCATATCTTTATCTTCTTGAGGTGTTGCCTTTAAACATCTTATGAAACTTAAAGTCCAAATCCCACTATTCTTAATCCCATTCAAAGCAGCATCAATTTTCATTTATAAACTAAAACATGCTACGCCTTCCTCCTGGATGCAGGGCAAGGCAGTCACTGACATAAATCTCTGTTTTCTTGTTGACTATTATAGTCAATGTGAAGTTAATGTAGAGATCAGCCCTGGGTATTGGTAACCTAGTTAGTTCATTTAGGTACTGCAGACTGAGAGATTCAAATGATGTCCTCTGTAGCAGAGGAGCCATTAGCGAACGTATTAAGAGCTGTGGAGATTTTGAGAGGCAATAGCAAAGTGCATCTTGCTTCTAAAGCAGGTAGCAGGTCCTGATCCAGGAGGTCATCATCATTGGCTGGCCTTCAATTTAAGCATGATATCACCTCAAGGTTGAGAATTTTTGCTAGGGGTCTTTAGTGTACAGCCTGCTGAAAGGGTACTTCTTTTCTCTCTTCACTTTGGAGGAGGACGGAGGTACAGAATTCGGGAAGAGGGACTGTGAGGTTCTTGAGCAGTTTCACATAGGGAGTGAGGAGGTATTGGAGGTGTTAGCAGCTTTAAAGTGGACAAACCCCCAAGTCCAGATGAGTAATATCACGGATTGTTGTGGGGGATAAGGGAGGAAATTGTGGGGGCTCTCAGGAAAGGTGCCAGAGAACTAGTGGACAGCTAATGTAATTCCACTGTACAAGAAGGGTGGTAGAGATACACCAAAGGATTAGAGCCAAGATGTGGAGGTGCTGGTGTTGGACTGGGGTGGACAAAATCAGAAGTTATACGACACCAGTTTATAGTCTAACAGGTTTATTTGGGATTACACAAGCTTTCAGAGCACAGCACCTGGACTGTGCTCCGAAAGCTTGTGTGATTCCAAATAAGAGATAGTAGGAACTGCAGATGCTGGAGAATCCGAGACAACAAGGTGCAGGGCTGGATGAACACAGCAGGCCAAGCAGCATTCTGGTGAAGGGTCTAGGCCCGAAACGTCAGCCTCTCTGCTCCTATGATGCTGCTTGGCCTGCTGTGTTCATCCAGCCCTGCACTGTGATTCCAAATAAACCTGTTGGACTATAAGCTGGTGTCGTATGACTTCTGACAGGGAATTAGTGATCAGTGAGTCTCACATCAGGGATACAGTTGGAGAAAATTCTGAAGGAGATAGTTAGTCTCCACTTGGAGAGGCAAGGCTTGATCAGGGATAGTCAGCATGACTTTGTCAGAAGGAGGTCATGCGTAAAAATTTTTTAAGGAAGGGGCCAGGTGTGTAGATAAGGGTAGCGCAGTTGATGTAGTTTATATGGATTTCAGCAAAGCAATGACAAAGTCTCACATGGGAGTCTGATAAAGAAGGTAAAAGCACATGGTTTCCAGGGAAACTTGGCAAGTTGGATCCAAAATTAGCTTAGTAACAGGAGACAGAGGGTGGTGGTAGAAGGTTGTTTCTGTGAATGGAGGCCAGTGTCCAGTGGCATACCACTGAGATCAGTGCTGGGTCCTTATTGTTTGTGAGGTGTATATATAAATGATATAGAAGAAAATGGGGATGGGGAGGGTGGGGTAGGTTATGGGTGGGTATGATAAGTAAGTTTGTGGATGACACAAAGATTCACCAGGTACTTGACAATGAGGAAGAAAGTCTTCGGTTACAGGAGAATATAAATGTATTGGCCAGATTGGCTGATCAGTGGCAGATGGAATTTAACCTTGATAAATGTGAGGTAATGAACTCTGGAAGAAGGAATAAGACAAGGGAATACTCAATGATGGCAGGAGACCAGGAAGCTCATGGCGACACGGTGGCACAGTGGTTAGCACTGCTGTCTCACAGCAACACGGACACGGGTTTGATTCCAGCATTGGGCAACAGCCAATGTGGAGTTTGCATGTTCTCCCCCTGTCTGCATGGGTATCGTCCAGGTGCACCAGTTTGCTCACATTATCCAAAGATGTGCAGTTTAGGTGGATTGGCCATGCTAAAAATTGCCCCATAGTGTCCAAGGATCTGCAGGTTAGGCAGGTTAGCTAATGATGGTTAGCTAGGGATAACTGACAAACTTTAAAAATATACTTGGATGAGAACTTGAAATGTCTTAACTTTGGGCAAAGTGCTGGAAAGTGGGACTAGTGTACATTTGGAATAGTTTTTGGAGCAGACCTGATGGGCTGAAGGGCATCTTCCGTACTGTCTGAATTGATCCCGTATTCAGCAAGATGCATAGTAAAGTGATTTTAAACTTTTATTTGAATTAGTGGCTGTGCGGAGACATCACAGGTGAGAAAATGCTAGGATAACTGGGTCCATGTGGGCAAGGTGGTTAGAATAGCAGCAAGAGTGTGGGAAAGATGAAGAAAGCAAAAGAGAGGAACTACATCACCACATTCTGAAGAGCAACTAGAGATGGTCAACAAATGGGCTGACCAGCGACACCCACATCCGTGAAAGAATAAAAACAAACTGAAAGATGGTTGGCGAGGCACTGAGAGGAGAAAGCAAAGAAAGGAGAGAGGAACTTGTATTGTAATGGAAGACAATACAAGATTTGAGTTTTGTGCTTCTTTAATGCCCAAGATTCCGATTCATACTACATTTAATGTGCTGGTCACTGTCTGCTAGTAATCACAAAAGGCCTTCAAAAGACTCAATTCTGCTTTGAAACTGTGCATAGTCCTTTTGAAGACAAACACAACAACATTTGCTTCATGTGGCCACTTCCTACTAAGTAGCTGGAACTGTCTAGATGCTCTCTTCATCCTCTGTCAGCAGTCCTTAAAAGCCAAAATCTTATTGAAAGTATTAAAATTAGGCTAAGGGGAGAGGTTCCTGTGGGGACAATGTTTTTTACAAATCAGCTAGTAGCAGATCCTGCTGTATTCAGCTATATGCCTGAAAATTTACACCAGTTTTAAAAACATCTATTGGTTGATATAAATCCTTTGACCTCTTTTAGAAATTAACCTTCTACAAAAAAACCAAAAACAATCTCTAAGCAAGACTTAATCTTTGGTAGTGTGACAAACAACAGAATAACTTCAACTTTTTAAAGCCACTTTTTTTCACAGAACTGTTTATTATGGAGTGATTTAGTATTTAAATGTAACTACATAAAAATGTTGAGAAAGCAGCTACTGATTTACCTATCAGTCTAAACTTGAAATTTGCCTTCTTTAACAATAAGGGAGATGAAGTAATGAGAAAGGAGATAAGACTGAAAACTACTCGGGCTAAACAAATGTATATAACAAAACAAGTCCTGATTGAAGACATGATTAAAGTATACAGCTTCAATAAATATCGGAGCAAAACTATTTAAAATATATCTACTCTACATTAGGAGCAGAACACTGGGATGTCACTGGTTCTGAATCATGCTGATTCAAGTAAAGGAGAATATTATTGATTTATATTCTTTCAATGGAGTAATTACAATTAATGCTATCTCTTAAAAAAAAACTTGCAATAAAGTGAAGCACGTTAAAGTACAATGTTTAAGAAATAGCTTGTGTGTTTCAATTGTATAGATCCTTTGCATGGCCACTGCAAGAAGGTCCATGAAAATCATAAACTAAAGCAAATAATAGCTTCAAACAGAACACTGAGGAGAAAATTGGCTTAACTTGCAATCTGAAAATGAACAAAAGAAACATACAAGTCAGATTGCTATGATTGAAGTCTTTGCTTCTCTGGAGAAAAATTGAGAATTGATTTACTTCAGGGTGTGATAACCAAAGTAGTTAGTTTTCACAATGTGGCACACAAAATCACAAACATCCCTTTAATTAGAGGTGAACAATAAATCCATGTCATATTTTAAGAAGATTCTACATGCATCTGAGTTGCAAACAGAACTTTACTTGCTATTTCTTCCATGTATAATAAAAAACAGAATTAAATGATTATAAAGTCCTGAGTTAGGAATGGAAGCAGATTCATATCTGCCTAGCTCAGTTCCTAATGATGCACATTGCAAATAGAGAGATTAGCCCTGGTTAGAATGAGGGCCCCAACATAAAGTTGGCCAAATGTATATCAGCTTAGAAAAGGAATGTGCACCTGACAGGCAACTAAAGTAGGGAACAAAATAAAGAAAATAATTAGGAAATTTCCCTATGTACCCTGCATAAAAGGCCTGAACAAATAGTATAATCGACCCAGTATAAAAGGGGAAAGAAAGATCACATAATATAAATTATGTTCAATTCACTGTAAATTTGGGTAATGAAATATTTTACCTCAAGTCGGCCATTTGTGCAGCTCAACAACACCACATTAGCTCTGTCACATTCACTAGATATTGGAGACCAAGGCCAGGCATCTCCATGAACCGTTTTCCACCAGCAGATCACCATATCCTGTATATAATTAATGGCTAAGCAGCGTTCTACTCTCCGTCCTGTAGGGCCTGGTAAACTGATGTAAGAAATCTATAAAGAAACAAAACTGACATGTTAAAACCACTGGATTTATACTGAAATATTCTGCATAATAAAATGGTTCCTGATTTCACTTTGCTTCAATATAATTAATCTTAATTTACTGATTATCTAACCCAGGAGCTGGGTCTTGTGATTAGGTTGGTAGTGTTCCTGCCTCTGAGGCAGAAGATCCAGGTTCAAGTCCCACTCCAGGAATTGATGGCTGAGGAAGGTGTTTTCATAACACCGCCAAACTGGCTCAGTATCAACCTGTAAATCCTTCCCACCCAGCGCAGGCAGTAACGGGGAAGGATTCCTCCTCTGCCATGTGATAGAAAGAAAGTGAAGCCTCTCTGCCCATAGCTCTCAGCTAGAAATGGCACATCAAGGTGTATGTTGCCACAGCAACTTGGGAATCTTCAGGGGCTCTAGTTGGCTCAGTTGACTGGCAATTGACTGGATCAGATTAATGCCAATACAGCATGGGGTTTGAAACCCTTTCCAACTGGGGTGGATTTCCTAACCCCATCTTGCCCTACTGCTAGTGATTGCAGCACTGTGGGTTGGCCCTGTACTTAGGCAGAAACTCAAGAAGAAGATCCCAGATTTAAAAAAACAGGATGGAATAATGTATTAAAAAAAAAACTTAAATCTCCATTGTTGGGAAGCATATGGTGGCTGTACTGAATTGGCAAGTGTTCTGATGTTACAATATAGTGTCAGAATTTAGCAGTACATTTAAAATTATAATTTTCAGTTTTTCTCCTGTACCTCTGTTTAAAAAAAAAGGTTGTCAGCACAACATTATTAAAATACAAAAATTGTATCATCTACATGTCATATGAGAAATTGTGCTGTAACCCACCTAAGGAATTAATAGAGTTTGATAGCAAGAAGAAATACAATTTTGCTATTTCTGGTCAGCAATAATCAAACCATTTTCTGAGGATTAGCCATACAGCTAAGCTCACTGGACCAGGCACTCATGAAGGGCAGGGGTTCCCCTTATCAGGGAAATGCTTCTGGAGCCAGTTTCACTATGGGATAGATTGCTTTTATATTCCTGTCTGGGAAGCAACAAAGGATCCCAGTAATGCGATAATGCCAGAGTGCGCACAGTGTTAAGAACCCGCTCCATTTATGTATTGTCGTTAGCAAATAATCACGCTCATCCAAATTGTGATCTCACTACTTGTCTCAGGCCATTATAGCAGGGTTAAGGCTGAAAGTCCTTTGCTGCGTTTATGCAGTTAAACTGAGGTCTTCTCTATTTGTAGTCCTAATATTATTGCTCTCAAACCCCTTGAATGAACGTCAAAAAAGGTGCTCCAAATTGTAGAAAAACTTTTGATGCTGTCCACCTAACCAGACTTTTCAAAGCTTTCAATTCATATGGTTAGTTATCTAAACCACTTTACTGTTCATTTCTTACATAGATTTTTATCCCAATTGCTTGAATTTTCTCGACACAATAAATGTTCAATGTGCTTTCCACCTATCAGATACAGGAAGGATTAGTATGATTGCATCTCCATAAACTACCAATTAGTCAAGTCCAATAATGCATTAACATTCTACAGTTTAAAAATATAGATTTAATTATTAAAAATGCAAAAAGTAATTATATCAAGACAACTTTGACAAATTAGTTTTGCAAAGCTTGAACCAAACGTTACACACAGTTTTAATCCATATTTAAATTCCTAAAGGGCTAGAGTATCACAACTGTCTTTTATTACACAATATGAGCAAATGTAAGTAATTTCTACAGCTGGCAACTTGTGTCCCAGGAACTGATTTTAAAAAAAACCTCTCTCCACCATTAGATTGCTTCAGGTCCATCATGCTGTTCGTTCAACATCCAGCATTGGCTGAGCATCAATTTCTTCCAATTATATACTGTTCATTGAAATATTTCTGAAATGTTGTGATGGTCACTGCTTCTAGCAGCCTTTCAGGCAGTGAATTTCAGATATCCACCACCCTCTGACAAAATTCTTCCTTAAATCCCTCTAAACCTCCTGCTCTTTACTTTAAATTTATGCCTCCAATTGTTGATCCATCTACTAAAGGGAAAGGTTTCTTCCTATAATTCTGTACACTTCAATCAGGTCCCCCCTCAACCTTTGCTGTCCTAAGGAGAACAACCTCAGCCTATCTAGTCTCTCTTCATCGCTCCAGCCCAGGTAACATCCAGGGGAATCTCTTCTACACCATCTTTCGTGTAATTATATCTTTCCTATAGTGTGGTGACCAAAACTGCACACAGTACTTCAGTTGGAGCCTAACTAATGTCATATGCAGCTTCATCATAACTTCCTTGCTCTTCTATTTAGTACCTTGACTAATAAAAGCAAATATCTGATATGCCTCCTTAACTACATTATCCACCCATCCTGTTGCCTTCAAGGACTTATGGACATACACACAGCAAGGTCCTTCCAATCCACTGGACTTCCTAGAGCTCCACCATTCATCGTGTACCCCCTCACTTTGATAGCCCTCCCAAAATGCATCACCACTCATCTTCCAAAATTAAATTTGATTTGCCACTGTTCGGACCATCTGGCCAGCACATCTATATGTCTTGTAGTTTAAAGCTTTCCTTCTCACTATTTTCCACATGACCAAATTTTGCATCATTTGCAAACTTACTGATTAAACCTCCTACATTCATGTCTAGATTGTTAAAGATTTTGATTTGGTTTGATTTGTTTTAATTTATTATTGTCACATGTTCCGAGATACAGTGAAAAGTATTGTATTGCTTGCTAACCAGACAAATCATATCTCACATCAGTGCATCAGGGTAATAGAACAGAGTGCAGAATATAGTGTTACAGCTACAGAGAAGGTGCAGAGAAAGATCAACTCAAAATGAGAGGCCTGTTCATAAGTCTGATAAGTGGGATTGGTACATGTTTTCAAACTTTTGTATCTTCTGCTCAATGGAAGAGGATGGAACAGAATATACCCGAGGTGAGAGGGCTCTTTGATTATGTTGGCTGTTTTCCTGAGGCAATGTGAAGTGTAGACAGAGTCGGTACTCTGTGATTACACCACTGGACACAAGTCACAGAAACAATCTTCAACCATCACCCTTGCCTCTCCAAGTGAGATTAATTACGTCCTTCAGGAATTTTTTTCCAGTAATTTCCCCACCACTGATGTTAGACTTGAATCTTTCAATCCATCGTTGGCTGTTCCCTCAGCTGCCTGAACCCTATGCTCCGGAGTATCTTCCCAATCCTCCAACAGTTTTTCCACCTTAAGATCTTCTTTAAAACTATGTCTTCTACTAACTCCCTTTGTGGCACAGTATCAAATTTTGAAGACACTCCTATGAAGTGGCATGGAACATTAAAGGCCTTTTGTATATTCAAGTTGCTGAGGCCGTTAGTGACAACTAATCCGAAACAACATAACTGCTCATTTTTACAGACGCCCATGCAATTATGGCATGTAGTACATACTTGTAGAATGCAATCCCTTTCTCTCATATCCCTGTATTGACAGTTGCTCAAGAAAAGAGCTTTGAAAATAAACTATACACTATACAACTCAACATATACTAGCTGCTGCCCTGTCAGTGTTTTGTGAATTCAAGGTGGCTGCTCCCTAGGCAGGTGTGAGAACATAGGAGGGATGCATTTTTGGAACACAGCGTTCAATTTGGGTCTCACTGCTACAGGGAAGATGTTGTGAAATTTGAAAGCATTCAGAAAAGATTTTCAAGGATGTTGCCAGAGTGGGTGGGTTTTAGCTATAGGAAGAGGCTGAATAGGCTGGGGCTTTTTTCCCCTGGAGTGTCGGATGCTGAGGGGTGGCCTTATAGAAGTTCATAAAATCATGAGGAGCGTGGATAGGGTGAATAGCCAAGGTATTTACCCCAGGGTAGGGGAGTCCAAAACTAAAGGGCACAGGTTTAAGGTAAGAGAATAAAGATTTAAAAGGACTTAAGGGACAACTTTTTCCACGCAGAGGGTGGTGCATGTACAGAATGAGCTGCCAGAGGAAGTGGGGGAGACGAGTACAATTACAACATTTAAAAGGCATCTGGGTGGGTACATGAATGGGAAGGCTTTAGTTAGATAGGGACCAAATGCTGGAAAATGAGACTAGATTTATTTAAGGTATCTGGTTGGTATGGACAAATTGGGCCAAAGGGTCTGTTTCCGTGCTGTATATCTCTACAACAATGACTATCTTGTTGGTGGATGGGAGATGGGGCTGAAGAGAGGTGACTTTCATTTCAGTGGTGGCTGCGCAGTGAAAGGGACTCATGCCTGGCCAGCAGGTCCATGGCTTATGGCAGCATACTTAACAAGAAGGCCTATAAAGTTGAACACTTTTTCTTTATTTCTTATTTCTCTGCCTTTATGTTCTATGTTTTGGTTTATTTTTCTGTATTTGAAGATGGCGCCGGAGAGTGGCAACACTATTCAACATTTCCCACTCTATTTTGTGACAAATAAATCAAATAAATAAATAAATCACATCTCCACAATAAAGGATTTGGAAAGCAAATTTTAAAAGACGTCCTTTGAGACATTGGTCACACAAGTGTTAATAAATAGTTTGTCACTGAATGATTGCTAATCTGGCAGGACAGATTCCCAGTTTGTTGTAGAACCAGACTGATTTTCACCCTGGTGCAATCATTTGGGTTCCATGGAGGACCAGCCACCGGGCACCAGGAATCTCATTCAAAAAGACACTGTCAAAAAAAATGGGAAAATTCAGCTTGATAAAACAATTCTCTGGGATTACAAGAACACTTGTAACACATTATAGACACATCATTTCAATGTTAAATACAACAATACCCTAATTATTAAATAATAAAATAATAATACTACTTTTTAGTTCTCTGCCCAAAGATAGCTCTGATCCACAGTGCCACAACTTCCGCCATGGGTGGGGGCTAGTCACAAATCCACCTCAGCTAGAATGGGGATTCAACTCCTGCTGTTGGCACCAATCTGATCCACAGTGAAGTGAGCCAGCTGGCTCCCCAGACTGGATCATAAATCGATCTAACAGAATAAATACTGCTTTTAATACAATTTCATTGTCACTTCTCGCTCTCACAATAATAGTGCCCAAGGGAACATTACTGGAGGCTGGAACCATCACTGCCAGCTGCAGCTGTGCCCTGTCGTAACTTACGCCACAGTGGGTGTCAGGGATGCATCCCAACCGCGAGATTCTGCTATGTATGGAAATTTAACATAGATATTGTCTACGGAGAAAGGAGGTTCTGCAGAAGGAACTTGAACAGTTAAGAGCCAAATTAAAATGCAGAATTTACAAGGTAATAATCTCTGGATTACTACCTGAGCCATAGGCAAACTGGCATGGGGTATATAAATATATCATTCACTGCAGAGGGCTGTGGAGACTGAGTAATTAAGTATAATCAAGGCTGAGACAGGCAGATTTTTAATTAGTAAGGACAGTGAGGGTTACTGGGAAAAGGCAGGAAAACAGATTTGAGAATTACCAGATCAGACAGATTTCAATGACTGATGGAGCAGACTGGATGGGCTGAATGGCCTTCTTCTGATCTTACATTTTGTAGTCTTATGATTCCTCAGTATTAATATAAATGTTTCTCAGCATTACTTAAAGATGCACAATTTATCTTTCTGCTAGTTTAAGAAAATCAATTTAAAATAAATGGGTTTTATTTCTTAAAAAAAAAGGTGACAAAAGAACTACAAATAATGAGGGGAACCGCCTGTAATTCTACTGTGGTAGCTACTGCTCCTGGTGGTGCTCTGGGATTGAAGATCTACCAATCCTCTGATTGGCTAGCAGGTCTTAGAGGTAGGAGCTTTTTCTTTAAAGGACTGGTGCCCCAATGACACCTTTTTAGCTGCCTAATTGCCTTTGAATCGGGGAAGGCATCCCAAAAAATCAGCATGACTGACCATCCTGGATTTTACTGGACCTAAACTTTCTGCTAGCTTGGGCTTTATTTCATATTTTTGAAAGAGTCTCCTCATTCAAATCTTTGAATGTTTTGCATAGGCATTGCCCTCTCCTTCTGGTTGTCCACTGCTCTAGTCTTTGCAGCAGCCCCCAGTCATCCTTGTTTTCATGTTCTGGAGAACAGCCCACCCTCCCACTCCCACAGTCCGTACAGTAGCTTACAACCACCACAGCCTTCGTGGCCTGGACACCATTTGATTAAGCCAGAAAGAATGACTAGTTTCCAAACACTGAATCCATATGGTAGTAGGTAATCCCATTACACTTCCCTCACTGTGGCCATAGCTTATAAACAACCAGTAAAATGGCTCACCCCAAGAAATGGTACTCTGACAGGTACCGGGAACAATGGCGCTCTTGGGATTCTAGCTGCAAGAAAATGTCAACGTCTTTGAAAGAAGGAGAAAAAAAGTCTTTTTTTTTCTAAAACTTCTAATCCAAGCCATGAAATGAAGCATTAATGTTATCCAGGGTTCATCAAATATGCAATCATCTTCATTTGTGAAGTACTTAGAATTATTCAGGGGAATTTCCATTGTCCATTAATACTTTGATTATCTTGATGGAATCCATGAGCAAGGAACTACAGGTCTCCTTGGTTGTATGTGTGATTGTTAAACTCATCTACTTTGCGTCAAATCAGAGACTGCATCCAGCGATCAGGCACCTGGAGGCACTCTACCAACCTTTAAATGCCTCACCATACACCCTGTACTGCACTGATATTGGACTGCCCACACCACAATGTCAGCTGCAAGAACACAGTTGGGTCCTATGACACCCAAATTAATATCAGCTTGCAGTAGCTAGTGTCATTCTTCAATCTTCCCCTTGTAACCCTGTACATTCTTCCTTTTCAGATAATAATCCAAGACCTCTTGAATGTCTAAATTGACCAGCCTACACCAATCAGGCAATCTATTCCAGATCCAAACCACTTGCTGTGAGAAGAAAAAATCTTCTCATGCCAACACTGCCTCTTCTGACAAATACCTTGAAATGGACCTCTTATTCTTGATCTCCCACCAGTTTGGTGAAACATTTATCCCATCTGGCTTGTTCAGATACCACAAATTTTGAAAGACTCTATCAATTTTCCTCCCAATCTTCTCTTCTCCAAGTTTCAATTGTGCCCTTTGTTTTATATTATCTCTTAATTTTCTTCCTAAAAAACAATAATCACTTCACACTTCTCTGTATTAACTTACATCAGCCAGCTATTTGTGACATCCCAGTGTTCTGCTCCTAATGAAAAGCAGATATATTTTAAATAGTTTTGCTCAAATATTTATTGAAGCTGCGTACTTTCATCACGTCTTCAATCAGCACTTGCTTTGCTATATGTGTTTGTTTTACTACAGTTGTTTTCACTCTTATCTCCTTTCTCATTGACTGCTTTAACAATAAGGGAGATTGAGGTTTAGACCGATAGGTAAATCAGTAGCTGCTTTCTCAACACTTTTATGCAGTTATTTTTAAATTCTAAATCATTCAATAACAAATAGTTCCGTGACAAAAATTGTCTTTAAAAGTTTGAAGTTATTCTGTTGTTTTTCACATTACTGAAGATTAAGTCCTGCATAGAGGTTGTTAATAGCATTTTTTGTAGAAAGTTAATTTCTAAAAAAAGAGGTCAAAGGATTTAAGTCAGCCAATATATGTCTTTAAAACTGGTGTAAATTTTCAGGCATATAGCTGGACACAGCAGGATTTGCTACTAGCTGATTTGTAAAAAGCATTGTCCCCACAGGAACCTCTCCCCTTAGCCTAATTTTAATACTTTCAATAAGATTTTGACTTTTAAGGACTGCTGACAGAGGATGAAGAGAGCATCTAAACAGTTCCAGCTACTTAACAGTAAGTGGCCACATGAAGCAAATGTTGTGTTTGCCTTCAAAAGGACTATGAACAATTTCAAAGCAGAATTGAGTCTTTTGAAGGCCTTTTGTGATTGCTAGCAGGCAGTGACCAGCACAATAGATGTAGTATGAATCGGAATCTTGGGCATTAACGGAGCACAAAACTCAAATCTTATATTGTCTTCCATAGCACACAAGTTCCTTTCTGCTTTCTTCTCTTCCTCCTCTAAGCCCCTTGCCAACCACCTTTTCAGTTTGTTTTAATTCATTCCCGGGATGTGGGTATCACTAGCCAGCCCATTTGTTGACCATCTGCAGTTGCTCAAGGAGGTGGTGGTGCAGTTCCTCTCTAGTTTTACTTTCTTCTTCGTCCCCACACCCTTTGCTGCTTTTTCCCTTCTAACCCACTTGCCCATGTGTTTATCCCCCTAGCATTGGGTCCAGCTATCCTAGCATTTTCCATTAGCCTCTGTATGCACTTCTGAAGTTCTACATTACCCAACTCAGAGCTCACAATGCTTCCAAGCTTCATGTAATCTGCAAATTTTGAAAGGTCTAAGTCATTAATGTATCAGGAAGAGCAAAGGTCTGATCAAAGACCCTAGAAACTCTGCTATAAAGCTTCATCCAGTCCAAAAACATCCCTTTACCACTACTCTCTATTTCCCATTATGTCAGGTAGTCTCATATCCATGTTGTTGCTGACCCTTTTATTCCATAAGCTCTTACTTTACACACAGGCTTATTGTGCAGCATTTATCAAATAATACCTGAAAATCCATGTCCATCACATCTGTCTAAGAGATACCTCCAGTTGGCATCTAGTTGTGCTCAGATCCTTATTTTCCAATGACCTTTCTTGTAATACTAGTCCATGAGGTTTACTGGTATGAAGTGGTGAAGGATTAGCCACCAATAACTCAGAAATGGCATATGCTTGAGTAACAAGAAGTAATTTATTACATAATAGTAAGTTAACAGGTTACTTGGAACTTTCTAACTACATTAACACTAAGTAAGAGACATGGTTTTCTCCTGAGAGGTAGTATCTAGGTCTATGCTACATAGCAGTACACTGTGCAGTAACTAACCATAAACTAGAACTAATTAGTGCCTCAAATGGACTGTTATTTATGTGTCAGTAGGCAGAGCAATTCCAAAGCTTTGGAGTTGACCCTTTCAAGCCAACATTATCCATCTGCCCCAAGAAATTTCTCCCATTTGTTTACCCACAATACAATGATAGTATATCAAGTTTACCATTATCCCTTTACAGAATCACAGATTCGGTGCAGGAGGACATTCAGCCCACCATATCAGCACTGGCTCTCTCAGCATTTTAACTTAGTGCCAATCTCTTTCCTATTCACTGTAACTATGCACATTATTTCCAAGTAAATCATCAATGCCCCCATGAATGCCTCAACTGAACTTGCCTCAACCACATTTCCATATGGTGCATTCCTAACTATTTGCTGTGTGAAAACATTTTTTACTCACCTCACATTTGCTTATTCTGTAAAACACTTTAAAATTGTGCACTCTGGTCCTCGATCCAGTTATGAGTAGGTATAATTTCTCCCTAGCCAACATTATTTATGAAGCCTAGAATATACTTTATTAACAGCTCTTTCTACCTGCCCTGCCACCTTTTAACGACTTCTGTGCAGTCAGGTCTTTCTACTCCTGCACACCCTTTAGAATAGTATCTGTCATTTTATACTATCTCTCCATTATTTTTCACCAAAAAGAAATTTTAAATAATGATCCTTTTTGAAGATGATGTTGGCAATAAAAATAAAAGTCATTTGGATCAAAATAGTGCTTGGTTTCACTGAATCTGACCAGTTTCTGCCTTTCTGCTGCTTCAGCCCAGAATAATGACACATAATTTTGTTTTACTACCTTCCCTTCTAGGATTTATGAGGAACATAACATTGACTGTTTCTTTCCTGGATATTGACAGTGATCTGTTCCTTCCTAGCTTTATTGAAACTCCATTTAATTCTTCATTGAAACACTTTTTAAATACTTTTTGTCTGATTTGGGCTGATTGAGGCTTAAGGAAAATGTTGCTCTGCTGCCAGTGCTGTTGTACTCAGAAATAACTGATAACTAACAATAAACTAGAATTGACTAGTACTTCCCACTGACAAAGACAAAGACAAAGACAAAGACAGTCATTCATATATCAGTGGGCAGAGCTGTTCCAAAGTTTGAGTTAACACTTTCAGGCCAATTGCCTTATACAACATCAGCAACAGTGTCTTTATCAAATGTTTCTATTGGCTTGCCTAAAAACTCCACCATTAGTTGAACAGGATGAGCCCTTAACAGAACCATACTAAGTTTTCTTAGTTAACTTGCACTTGTCCAAGTGACTATTAATTTTGTCCTGAATTATCATTTCTAGACGTTTTCCCACCAGTGATGTTAAATGAAAGCTACATTGCAGATTGTCTCTGCTTGTGCAATGTGATAAAGCTAGGTTCAAATGAGGAAACAACAAACAATTCTTAGTGCTTTGAGGAGTATAATGCCACGGCAGGACACTTGCCCAGCGATTTTGACCAGTGCACATTCAGTCTGATAGTGCATAGAGGATAAAATTAATGAGGTCAAAATAGACAAAAATCTCTAAAATAACTGCATACCTTAAGATCAGAAGAGGATAGCTTTTCAATTCTTCTCTCAACATCTGGAGAATTCTGTTTCTTTGTTAATTGAACAAAGCAAAGTTTGCTGGACTCCAGAAAAGTTACGATCATAAAATTGTCTGCAAGTACAGCTAAACAAGCAAAAAAGATTTAAACAATAAGATCCATTAATTTTCTATACCTGTGCATTTTAACAGTCT
Organism: Rhincodon typus; assembly: GCF_021869965.1. NCBI lineage: Eukaryota > Metazoa > Chordata > Chondrichthyes > Orectolobiformes > Rhincodontidae > Rhincodon > Rhincodon typus. Next base: position 23,231 of record NW_025967148.1, read on the forward strand.
GACTCCTCTAAAATTTGATTCCCGATATGTGTTAATAACTTTATTGACCTTAGAAACTGACTGTCAATTTCCTGGTAATATAGCCTTTGCCCTTCTTGAAATTTATATTACCTGGCAGTATTTTAAAATAATACTGGGGACAAGAATTATTCTTTTGGCAGTTGTGAAAAATGGGGACCAGTGAATTGGCAACTTATTTTAGCTCCACTTGTGATGAATGCAATGCCAGAAGAAGCTTGTCTTCTCCACTTCTTGGCAAATAAATATCTGATATCTACCATCATATTAACACCACTGCAGTTTAGTATACTGAACTGTAAACATCACGATTATTAATCAAGCTCTAGAAAAAAAAACATCAGAGAAGCACCTTACTCAACTTTACTCCAGACCAGCGACTACAAAAATATTGTCCACAACTAAATCTGTGCCGTTGAGATTTGCAAAGTGACACAGTACACATTTGCTCAAAAGGAGAAATACAAACATTTTTTGAGTTGATATTATACTCTCTTTCATTGGGAGAACACTGTTCATTATATTTCATCAATTGTTGATTAAAAATGGCACAATGCCTTGTACTTGAGCCAGATGCCATAGTGTTACACCACATAAATCCTTTGACAAAACCAGAGGTTAAAAAGCAAACCTTTTGAAACATGCAAGACACAAAAATGCTAATGAGAAAGATGAGGGCCTTCAATGACATGAAGAGACTAGAGAAGCTGAGATTGCTCTCCTTAAGGCAGAGTAATTTAAGGAGAAATTCAATAGAACCATTCAAAATTGTAAGGGGTTTTGAAAGGCAAATAAAAAGAAACTTAACAACAGGAGCAGGGTCAGTGACTCAAAGAAACAGATTTAAAATAATTGGGAAAAAATCTGTTCTTCACGTCTAAAGCTTATTTTTTTTTCTTGCAAACCTTTCCCTATTTAAGGTATACTTTGTTTTAATTAAGCACTGCTTTGAGTGTGCAATTGTAGAAACACATTTAAATAGTTTATTAGAAAACAATCAAAATAGCCTTAGACATTTTAAATAAGTTTCTCCAAAAGCAGTTCCTATTAATCTGATTTTAAATGGCCTTTTTTGAATATTGTATGTAATACAAGGAACTAAGTGCAAAAGTAGTAAATTTGTGTTTACAGTATACAAAAACTGGATTTAAAGACCTTTAATGTTCCACAATCTGCCTTTGTTAATGTAACCGCGAGGAGCTTTGTGGAAGCAAGGTGAAACTTTTCAAAATTGATATAATACATGTTGAAAATAAGGTCTGGAAAGCTTTCTATACAAAAGTATATTTATAATTTACAACTGAAAGGTTGTAACTATGACAATACATGCAGTTACTTGCTGCTTTTACAAGTCCCGAGTGAAACTAATTAGTAAATCTGTTGTCACATCATTTTTCAACTGTCACTGTTATTTTAGACATTGATTTTCATGTGGATACAATTACCATCATAGATGGTGTCAGAGATGAACCTCCCCACTAAGGTCCTGTCGATCATGGCTTTCTCCAGATGTGGCCCAGAGAGGCTTAAAGACACCAGTACACCTGAACTGAAGAAAAGCTGAAAGGCACAGGAAATGATGCTAAGTATATTAGTTGAAAGCATCATGCTGAAAAATGCATTCTTTATCACCACCAAAGCTCCATTAAGAATTTTTAAAGTTAGGTTAGCATTTGCATAACAGTTTTTTTTATACCAGGATATAGGAACACAGCAGAAGTAGGCCATTCAGCCCCTCAAGGCTGATCCACC
>NW_025967149.1:0-15348 GCF_021869965.1 Rhincodon typus
GTCTTCATATGTCGGATATTGTTTGGTAACGTTGCTGTGCACTGTCTTGGGGATAATAAAGCCATTGAAATGCAACTAGTGATGTAATAGGGATGTACCTTCTCCCCCAGTGGCAGCAGAGGTTCAGCCCTCTGCCTGGAGTTCTGTTCCTAAATCTGTTTAGCCATTTACCCTCTCTGTGAATGCCTCGTCAAAATCCACCTGTGCGTCTGCTCCTGCCTTTGTTTACCTGCCTTCACCTTCTCTTTTTGTTGCTCAGTGTGTAGTTTTGCCGATTGAAAATTGCCGTGTGATGTTTTGTCACAAGAATTGAGTGGGACGGTTCATCCACGTGTCCCTTCAGCAGTGTGACAGGGTTGATGTTGGCTCAACCTGTTGGTGGTCTTGATAGCTGCGTATCCTCATTCCTCCAAGCGGTGTAGTAATGTGGCTACATTCCTGACCTTCCAACCCAGACTGCAGTAGGCTGTACAGCCATTCCAAGGGTCTGCACGTATGTCAACACTGCTCCCAGCATTGAGTTCCTGTTTTGAAAGTTGCTGCTGTGCAGAAACCAATGAGGGAGCAGTCAATCCAAGGAACTGTTTTCCAACTGAGCTGACGACTTGACTCAAGTTTTGAGCGACAAAAAAAAAATCTTGTCACAAATCTGGTTGGAGTTAGCCAAAAGTCAGCATGAAGCTATTGATTTGTCATAAAAACACAGAAGGGACTTTGTCACTGTTACCTGGTTTTCTGTATGACTCTAGTCCCATAACAACAACTTCCCTCAGGAATGGCTGAGCAGACTGTTTAGATCAGAGAAGTTGGAATGGGTTTTTATATGTACCAGCCTTGCTGATAGCTTTCCAGAATGATTGAATAATTCAAACAATCCATTCCTCTTCTCTATACTTAGCACGAGGGTATCACGCTTTTAACAAAAAAAAAGGTGAGCCACAGTGCAAATGCCCACCTGGCTGCAACTCTCCACCTTGTTTGTTGCTGCGTCGGTCTCTGGGTGTGCGAAAGCTGTTATTTTAGTCTCCACACCACTGAAACAGTGCTGCTTCCTCATTCCACTGACCTTGCACCAAGGCACATACATTCTGAAAACCCATAAGATATAGGAGCAGTCATGGACCAATTAGCCCATTGGAATCTTTAGCATTGGTGGAGCAGATTCAAAGAACTGGAAGTTAGAGATCAAGACAAAGTGGGGGAAAGAAAGAGGTTTTTCATCAACTGCATTATTTTCACTGACAAACTTTGTTTTCCAAGTAGCTTTTTCTAATCCGTTTCCATCAGTATCACGCTTGGGAGATGAGTTATGACACAGTTCCACAGGCTGTGGTTGATATTTAATAACTCGCTGAAGTGTGGGCTATTTATAGGAAAGTCTTGGCACGGCGTAAACTGCTGGACTCAACTGACCCTGATTGTGCCCCTATCTGAGAGCTCTGTGTCCAGTGGGTGTGTCAGTAAACCTACTGTGGGAGGGAATCCCAGCTGATTGAGTTAGTGCACTGTGCCTTCCCGCTGAGCTGTACAGCTCAGATTTGAAGGTTAAAGTTGGCTGTTAGCAGTCCCTGACAAACTGCTTTGTCATGAGTCTTTACTGATATTTAAAGAGAAGACTCGAGCAGGTGCCTCTTAGTGTCGGCGTCGAGCATAAACTGACTTCAGGATGGAATTAACAAATTAAAAGTACCAAAACAATGCCAGAGGCTCAAAATCAATAATTACAACTACTTCTAAAGTTGGGTGCGGGAGGAACAAACAGAAATTAGCTGAAAGATTGTATTTCAAGCAATTGTTCAAATGACAGGGCAGGGGATTTAAATGATGTTGGAATGGTGGGAGAAATCAAACCTGGGTTTAAACATATGCTCATTGTTTGACTTTTGCTCCCATTCAGAAATTCAAGATCCGTATTGAAGATCCACCTCGGCGCAAACACATGGTGTTTTTAGGAGGAGCTGTCCTTGCTGACATCATGAAAGACAAGGATAGTTTCTGGATGACCCGACAGGAATATCAGGAGAAGGGGGTGCGAGTCTTGGAGAAACTTGGAGTGACTGTTCGATAAATTCACATGTTCGTTCGTTCGTTCGTTCCAACGGTTCTCACTGCTTTTTTATTATTTCTTGCTCCTCTTTAAATCATTTGACTATTTGACCTGGAGAAGCTTCTGCCCTTTTGACTCCTGGGGTCAGCTTTTTTTGTTCACTGGTACTGCTGGTTTCCTGGGAGAGCTTTCTTCCATCTTTGTCAACTTCCCCGAATTGTAAAAGCATCCAACTTGACCATTTCCTTACAAACAAAAAAAAGGGCAGAGTCTGGGGTAGGGGCTGGTAGTGGAGGGAGGGAGGGTGGTTTTGGGAAAAGGCTGTCTGCCATGGTGTGACAGTCCTGTTGGCACTTCAAGAACCTCCTATAGTTTGTAGCTGCAACTGTAGTGTTGGACTGTTCACTGTCTGTAGAACACAACCTGGTTTGATGCTCTGGCTAAGAGGGACCACCACATTCAAAGTTGTCTTTTCAAAAAAAAAAACACAGCTTTCATGACCACTGCGTCGCGGTGGTTAGTGCTGTGACTTGATGCATTTTAATATAGGTTCACTTTTCTGGAAGTGGGGCCGGAGTACAATGTCAGTGTCCTTTTCTTGTTTTAAAACAAGCCTTCATTGTCGTGTCCAGGATGGGGCTGTAGTAGTGAATAGTAAAATTTGGGTTTGGAGATTTTTCTGTTGTGGGATGTTTAAATGGTAAATGCCAGCTAGCCTGATTTAACTCTATGTTGCTTCCTCTTTAAAACAGTGGTATGCAGTGTTGCACATTTCTGATCATTGGAAAGACAACAAATGTGGCAATGGATGGGCAAAAATCTTCATTTGGCGCAAGGCTACAGTAACAAAACCTTGTACAACTAAAAGGGACTGGGTTCCCTGGTATTAGATTTAAAACATTTGTAGCTATGTTCACTAAAATTAAACCTATATTATATAAATATATATAAAATATGAGAAGCTAGAACTTATAAATTGATAGAGGTGATATTTAAGTTGATCAGCGCTCCACTTATTCATGAAGTGCTTCATCTTTGGACTCATTAAACATTTAAGGGAAAATTGCAGCATGTACGATTACACAGTGCCAGAAGCGTCTTTATAACTTGGATCTCTCTTTACACACAAACTGCAAAAAAACAAAATAAAGCAGTGATTTGTAGATAATTGTGCATACATTGTTTAAATTGGTCTCATTGAGTTGATTAACGTAGGAAGCATAAAGCTTCACGGTGTCATAGAATTGGAAATTTGGATAAGATTGAGCCCATTTAGTCCATTGCTGTTCTGTTACTAACCCGCTGACCTAAACTGTCTGCTGCACTTTACCTGTAGCTTTGAACGTTGGTTTCTCTTGTTGCTTATCCAACTCCCTCTTGAATGCGATTGACTTGGCTTCAGTAACTCCTTGTAAAATGCATTCCATATTATGATTTGGTTGTGTGGGGAGGGGTGGGGGGGAGCAGAGAAAGATGCTTTATACCATTGCAATTCTTTTAGAACTATCTGAACAGTGTAAATTTTGGTGCCAAACTTCTCAATCTGTTATCTGCCAAACTTCATTTTAAAACTTGCAGCTGAGGATCTGTATCCAACCTGTTGAAAAGCCTGGTGTGCCTGTCTATATGTGAGGGGAGGGAGGAATGCCACCGTTTTCAGAAAAGTCGGGTGAATTGCATACAAGCTGTTTGGGTGTTTAAGTGAGCTCAAAGCCATTCAGAGTCCCCTTCACATTGTTTTAAAGAGATGTTATCTGCTGACCTAGCAGCTGTAAATGGCTGAATTAGCAAGGTCCATACCTGCATATCGTTTTTCAATTATCTTTGATCTTTAATAAAGTTTAATTTGAGTTACCCTCATTATCTTCGCTTAAACCAGCACTGTTTAAAAATGAGTAAACTGGTGAGTGTTGTTTGAACGTTGGTTTTTAATGGTTGCTCTGTTTCCTAAAAATGTATTGTGCAACTTTCAGAACCAAAAGTTGAGCGAGCAATTTGTGCAAATGATTGCTATTAAAATAGTACAAAGTTGGCCACAGAAATATTGTTAATCTGTGATCTTTTGTACGTGAGCTGGTTTCCTGCACCTGGTGTGGTTTCACACTTGCTTCAGGATCACTGTCAAGCTTCAGAAGAGACATCCCCTCGACTGTAAAAACCAAATCCAAAAGCTGCCTGTGGACTAGCAGCTATGCTATTACCCATCAGAGTAAATCATCAGGAAGCCTGGAATTGAGCCTCCTTTGAAAACTGTTGCTTTTTTAATTAAATCAGGGATTTTTCACATGCAAGGTGAATTTAATGAGAGTGCATTGTGATAACTGGCTCCATCTCGGAGCGTGTGGTTTGATTGACCTCTATTGGCTCAGGCTGTTGGCTGTGTAGCTCGAATACTAGCTGCGGTCGCTGCCTGTCTCCTGATGTTGAGAATTACCACCAGAAGTGGGGTCGGTGGGAATCTGACACCAGGGTAAGTTTACAGCTTCATGTTGTACCATTGTCACGTGTTACCAGTTTACAGTTCAGTGGTTCTGATCAAGAGCCACCAGACTTGAAACATTAACTCTGCTTTCTTCCAAATGATGCTGCCAGACCTCTTGAGTTTCTCCAGCAATCTCTCCTTTTGTTTCAGATTTCAAGCATCTGCAGTTTTTTGTTTTTATTTTATTGCAGTCCAGTGGTAATGGGTTTTTGTTCTAAAATCATTTTGCCAGTGAATTTTGCAAACAATGTGTTTCACATTCATTACAAATCTCATTTGTATGTGTTGTAAGGCCTTTGCTCAGTCAATACTTTTGTCTCTATCTGGGAATTAACATGTCTGAAAGATTTGGGTGTGTTCATATAGCTCAGATTATTTGAGACAATAACAGATTTTACAAAATTGGAATCTTTACTGTTAAAAACCAAATTCCTAGCAAGCATCACATAATTTTCAATGGTACTGAAACATTAAACATACATATGCTGGCTGTGCAGGCAGCTAAATGGTGAGATGTTCAAAGCATAGCTGCATGAAATACCTGTGACGAGAGTGTGTGTGTGCGCATTTGTTTTAAGATGCCTCCTGATATTGCAAAGTAAACAGTGTGCAACCTTTGCTGGGTCAGCATGCAGTTTCTGCAGTGGTCTTACACAGGCATGGCAACAGAAGACAGGAGTGTCCGTCAGAATGCTTGCATTTCCTGGTCTGGGGCAGCGTTCTGACTATAAAACCATGTTTGTTTAATAATCGATATGAATAAGTCAACCACCATCTTTTGGCCCAGAGCACGGGTGGCACGGCGGCTCAGTGGTTAGCACTGCTGCCTCACAGCACCAGGGACCCGGGTTTGATTCCAGCCTCGGGCGACTGTCTGTGAGGAGTTTGCACATTCTCCCTGTGTCTGCGTGGGTTTCCTCCTGGGTACTCCGGTTTCCTCCCACAATCCAAAGATGTGCAGGTTAGGTGGATTGGCTAAGCTAAATTGCCTGTAGTGTTCAAGGGTCTGTAGATTAGGTGGGTTATAGGGGGATGGGTCTGGGTGGGATGCTCGGAGGTTCGGTGTGGCCTTGTTGGGCTGAAGGGCCTGTTTCCACGCTGTAGGGATTCTGAGAATCCAAATTCTTTCAATTTACCACCTGCCAACTGCTGAATTCAAATTGTCCCTGTGCTAAACTTATTTTTCCCTTTGTCTACACAGAAAAGTAAAAATGATTCTTTAGTCCCTTGTGTGCCAGCTCTGAGGTGAGGGGATTGTAGAAACGGTGAGGGCCGGGGATGGGGGGGATGCATGTTGGATTTCAGACCCCTGAAAATATTACACATGAACAAGTCGACCCCTACATTGTAGCTTAAATTCAACTCAAGTTTTACATTATATACATAATCCCTGCCCTGTTACTTGTTTGACTGTTAAGTAATTGTGAAACAAAACCAGACTCAAAGCAGGAATTAAATTTCAGAAGGAAACTGGCACATTTTCAGCTATGCAGTACACAGTTGTTTGTCATGGTGTTTTTAACTTTGTATTTTCTTTGTACTTGTTGAGATGTGAGCACAGGAGATGAAGGATTTGTAATCTCAATTCCCCAATAAGGTCTGAGCATAGATAAGACGGGTGCACAGTACAACTCCCTCGACTTTGTCCCAAATCATTGGTGCTGTCTCATTGATTTTGCTAAGTACCAGCCAGTACTGCACTCCCCTCCGAATCTGGATTCTGTGTTAGGCGCATGATCGCAAACCCTGAGCCAATGCTCTAGTACAGGACTAAATGAGTGCTGCTTTGGTGGGCTGCAGATGTTAAACTGAGGTACTTTCTGCTGCCTCTGATGGACACAAGGTGTTCCATTGTACAGTTTCAAAGCAAGGAGATATCCCTGGCTGATATTTATCCCCTTCATTACTGCAAAAAAATCTGATGTTGGTGAGAGCTAGCTGTGACCAAAAAGTTGCTGACCTTTTTTTTTGGCTGAATTGCCGGCACGAGTACCAATGTAACACACTGATACATCCTGAGATTATAAAATGTATAATGAGAGACCTAGCTCTGCCTGCCATTCCCCTGAAAGCCCCAGAATGTGATCCCTTTTGGAATGTATTTTAAGGCTCTCCATCTGTCACAGATGAGTCTTGTGTTTTGTAAGCCCACAGCTATTCAGTTTCCCCAGAACTAAATATTTTCTGAATTAGAATAACACTTTCAGCTGCAACTTCAATGTTTTCTCTAATTTTGTACCAAGGTTCTGACAAACCTTGTACTCATTTTGTTCATGTCTGTTGCTCTGTTTTTCCCCCCCCCCCCCCCCCCCCCCACTACATTAATGTTGCAGGTTGACCTTTTGTGTACCTGCTTGAAAGCTGTCAATAAGTAACTTTGTACAGGCAATTATAAACCAATACCTTCACTCTGTGTGTAAATTTCCGTTGAATTTACCTAATGAATGCTGGCTGCAATTTACAGGGCAGAGCCTGTGATCTGGAGGAAGTGAAACCTTTCGTTGGGTAACTTTGCAAAATGTGACATTGACTTGCATGTCTTTCAATCAACATTCCCCAAGACTAAGAACCTTGTCCTGAGATGACCACTGTGTAACAGTATTCTTGGTAAGAAACTGGGTGATGTCAAAATAGTTTTTATGGGCCTTGTTTCAGTCTAGCTGCTGTTTGGGTAGTTTATAAGTGTGAGTTCATGGGTTAAAATTAAATTGTGTGCACCAATGTGGCACATGGTTTGTTTTAACTTGACTACATTACATTACATTATTGCTGTCAAGCAGAATCAAGTCACCCATTGAACAATTGGAGACAGCAATTATTCTCATTATTCTTTTGTTAGTGTTTTGATCCTGTGGGTGAAAATGTGCTGCATAAATGGGTTAGTTTCACCAAGAAGTGTGTGGGGGGGGGAGGGGAGAAGAGGAGGAACTGGATGCTCTGCAACTTTCTACTGTGGCTTTGTCGTATAAACGTAAGTACAAGAGTGTCTTTCATTCCCCTGTGTGAGCATTGTTCAGAACGTGCTTGAACAGGGCAACATAGGAATGTCTGCTAATGGTTATTTTTCATCTGTTTGGGTGGTGAACAATACTGTACTGTATCTTGAAAAATTATTTAATCTGTGGATTAAAACCATCATATTTTTAGCATGGCGTAATGCTTTATTTACACTGTCACATGAAGGTTACACCAGCCTCTGACCAGGCAGAGGTTAATGTATCTGAATTGCAGACGTTTGTATGAAAAGGCCAGTTCAGGTTTCTGTGCAAAAGCACAGTCATTGTGAACCCTGTTCAGGCTGGTGATTATATTTGACAGTTTCTCCCTCCCTGTGCTTCAGCCTCCACTGTGACAGCTGTCTTGCATTTAAGAATATTTTAGAAATAAAGATGACTTTCCCAGTGGGCAGAAGTGAGGAGAAAACCTTGATACAGGAGCGGTCTCATGTCATGTTAATGAACCTTGAGTCAAATTGGTCTTGGGTTAGAGCAAGATGGGCAGGATCAGTGGCAGCCTGCTTTTCAGAAACTTTAGTGTGTCAAAACAGGCTGTTTGATCCACTGTCTGTACCAGCTTGCCAAATAATCGGACACAAAGCCATTCCCTCTCAACTTGCACATCTTCCTTCCCAAACAGCAGTCTCGCGCCCTTTTCAAAGCCTCATTTTACCCCGTCTCCTCCACGTGCTTAGGCAGCACATTCCAGACCCTAATCACTTACTCTATGAAAAAGCGTTTTTTAGATTTAACACAGTATGGCGCTGGGAGAACACAGCAGGCCAGGCAGCATCAGAGGAGCAGGAAAATCGATGTCTCGGGCCGGGACCCTTCTTCAGAAACCAGCCTGGCTTGCTGTGTTCTCCCAGCACCATACTGTGTTATCTCTGACTCCAGCATCTGCAGTTCTTGCTATCTCTTATTTTCAGATTTGTTTCTTTTACAAATTAACTGTACCCACCCATTTTATTTGTTCATTTAAGGGATGTGGGTGTCACTGGCTGGCTAGCATTTATTACCTAGTTGCCTTTGAGCTGCAGCTCATGTGCTATGGGTTGACCACAATGCACTTAAGGAGGTAATTCCAGGATTTTTATCCTGTGACTTTGAAGGACTGGTGATGTATTTCCAAGTCCGGATGATTGGCTTGGAGGGGACCTTGCAGGGGGGTCGTTTTCCCATGTATCTGCTGTCATTAAAGCCTTGAATTTATCTGTCATATCACAAGCATTTACCATCAGAATTCTTTTTCCAGTGCTGTTTTCACTGAGATAAGAAAAGTTGTAATTAAGCCAGAGCTGAGTCCATGGTCTCTCTATCGTAAAGACCCTGGTGGCCAATCCATTTAAACCCTCAGCATTTTTTTTTTATTCAGCTGTTCCAGTGCACTCCTAGCTGACTGCTCCAGCTTCCATCCTCTGTAAACCATCTCACTCAAAACAGTGCTGTTCTTGTATCCTGTCCCCTTGACCGACCCCTTCTGTCCTTGTTCTGTGATGTTGGCTTCTTGGCCCTCAACACACCATTGATGGTCTGTTTCCTTGGGGCAGCCTGAAGCTCGCTCATTGGCAGGAGCAATCTGAAAAAAACTGTGTGCCTAACCTGTGACTTGTGACATTACCCCGACACAGCGGGCTGTGTGTCTTGAACGTTTTGGGAGTTATTTGTTTTGTGTAAACTATCTCTTGGCCTAATCTATAGTCAGCACCAGCTGGATGTTTCAAGTTATACTGCCAAATGGCTGAGTGACCATTATTCCTTTTAGTTATTGTGCGTTTTAATGGACTTTGGATATCCTTCATTGTAGTATTTCTGTTTCTATTTGGGGCATGGTGTCAGAGTTCTTACAGCACCAAAAGAGGCCATTCAGCCTGCACTGGCCATTGAAACCCATGTTCTAGCACTTGGCCTGTGGCCCTGTTTGCTCTGCTCTGGTGTTTCAACCCCTCCTCTAAATACATAAATTCCTTAACGGTTTCTGTCTCTACCACCCTCTGGGCAGTGAGTTGCAGACACGGCACAACTCGAAGTGAAAACTTATTTTCCGGAAATCCCTTGTAAACCTAATCTTCCACGTTACCATGTGGAACATTAAAACCATGCCCCCCCTGCCCCGGTTATTGACTTCTGTGCTAAGGGGAAAGCATTTCTCCCAAAATGCACCACCTTACACGGTTTGGGATTAAATTCCATTTGCTACAGTTCAGCCCATCTAGGTTATCCTATAGTTGAAATTTTTCCTCCTCACTGTTTTACCACACCACCAATTTTCATGTCATCTGTGACCTGGCTGATCATATCCCCTACAATCAGTCTAATTCATTAATGTACATCAACAGCATCAAACCCTGTGGTACACCACTGGCATAAGCTTTCAGTTGCAAAAGCACCCTTTGACCATCACCCTCTGCTTCTTGCCACTAAGTTAACTTGGAACCTTTTTACCAAATTGTCCTGGATCCCATGGGCTCTAGCTTTTTAACCAGTCTACCATGTGAGACTTTGTCAAAAGCCTTGAAGTCCATGTAAACTACACTACCCTCACCCACACACTTTGTTACTTCATAAAATTCAATAAAAGATTGATAGACATTATCTCCCTCTGACAAAGCCAGGTTTATTTGAAATCACAAGCTTTTGGAGACTAACACCTGAAGGAGTGAGACTCTGAAAGCTTGAGTTTTTAAATAAACCTGTTGGACTAAACTTGGTGTTGTGATTTTTGAGCTGAGTTCAGCAGCAGGTGAGCCTGTTATATTCTGCCATTACTTTCTTGTTCAAACCAGTGAAGTCATTCCTGTTCAACCATTAAGTAACAAATTGCTTTCAGATATGCCTCTGAAGTACATAGTCCTGCCCCATCCAGTTTAACTAGTCAAAATAGCCTAAGGCAACTGTTATTAGCATTGCTTTTCAAAAGATAAAGATTGAGCAGCAATTGACCTAATTGCTATGATGAGCACATGACCATGGGCAATTCCCGTCCACAAAGGAAGTGTTTAGAAATGTTAAAATAGTTTAAAAGTTTATTAAACTTTGTCTCTCAAGGAAATGGCTAAGACTGCCCTTTCTTTACAACAGCTTGTGTTGCTCACTACCTGGTTGTATACTTGGTACAGATTGAGTAGGAGAAGGCTCCTCTAACAATGTCAAACTGCTCCTCCCCACTCCAGTACCAGTCCTTCAGAACAAGAGTGGCAGAGATACCACTTGCCAGGAGTTTCTTGGTGGATTCTGTTCCAGTTGTGTGAAGGCTTCAGGACTCTGGAGCAGCCCTGCAGTGGTGTCATGAGCTGCTTTTCACTGAACATAAATAGCATCGTGTGGGCGGAGTTGATGAGCGAGGGAGATACATGGGAGAAACATGATGTCTAACCATGTGAGTATTAGAAATGTGTACAGAGAAGCATAAGGATATACCTAGCATTAGCTGATAGAGGTCAATGATGTAGCAGTGAGGTTAGAGCCTGGTGTACCTGTGAATCCCACATATTTCAGCATTTTGTCTTAATATATGATATAATCTCATGTAGAAACCCAAATCTGAAGGCACTTCTTAACCTTGCTTTCTTGCCAACTTGCCTGTCTTGAACCCAATCACAATGAATGTGGCTATAAAACCACATGATAAAGATTCCTGTATATAGGTAGTGAAACTTTGACATGCTGTTTATTACTGTGGCCTTGACAGACATTTCTCAACTCCAGTCTCATTCTCATTCTCCTTTTTACAATTATCTATGCGTTCCCCCCCCCCGACCCCGTGTTCCTTCCCTATGTGATCTTCATCCTTGTTTTATTTTCTCCATCTCCTCTCCCCAGCATTAAACAGAAGCTTGTGTTTGAATAATAACCTCCCACAGTGACACCTCAAGGATCACAGTTGGAACATGTTGAAATATTGACATTGCGAAATAATTCTGATGACAACGGTCCCAGATTTTTAGTATGTTTAGGATGCATAGGAAAGCTTTACAAGATTCTCGCCTCTGATGTACTTGTTTAAATTTGACTAAAAACAAACTTGGATAGTCTCAATATATTGCATCTCATCTTGTCCATTTTTCTCAATACCTCTTGTCTACTACCTTTAGTATCCAAATTATAACTGACACATCAAGGAGGGAAATCTAGTTGTTTGGTTGCTGCACATTTTCCCACAATTTGTGATGTTGAATATTCTGAAACTGTTCTTAAAAACAGCTATTGCCCCTGAATTTCTCTCTATACAGTGGACCGTGGATTCTGGTTCAGTATCTGCCATTATCTACCTGGGAAATTACACCAAAATGGAAATGTTGAAGGGTGAACATTTACTGATCTGGTTTCAACTGTGATTGAAACCAAAGACTTTTGACCCCTGATTCAGCTCCTCCCATGTCCTTATCCCTTCTCCACCTCAATGATCCAGCTCACATCCCTCAGCAATCCACTCAGCTCATGGGGGAGTATGGGACCAGAGAGCACAGTCTCAGAATAAAGGGGCACCAATTTAATACTGAGGTGAGGAATTTCTTCTGAGGGTTGTGTCTTTGGACCTCCTTGCCACAGAGAGGTGTGGGGGGCAGAGACCTTGTGTATATTGAAGGCTCAGATTCTTGATCATTTGGGAAATCCAGGGTAAGGCGGGAAAAGACATGAAAATAGGCGTGAGAAGTGTTGGATCAGTCATGATCCTATTGAATGGTGGAGCAGGCACGAGGGGCTGAATGGCCAACTCCTGTTCTTATATTTTATGGTCTTCCTGCTCCATTTACTCGTTTTGCATTTTGCTGATTTTAATTTCTCCTCTGTTACCTGCTGTGCCTGTGACTGCCGGACGGCCTTAAGCTCTGGCCCTCCCTTCCCTCGATCTCTCTGCCTCCTTTTAAAGTACTTCCTACAGCACCTCTGTTTGGCCAAGCCCTTGGTCATCACTTCTGACTTCTCCCAGTGTGACTGTTTAAGCTTGCCCTGATGCAGCTCTTTATGACCCTTTTGTCAGATTTTAAGTTGCTTTGTAAACAAGGTGTTTCCTGTTGCCTCAGATGTGACCCTGGGATGAGGGGGTGCTAATACAAAGTGATCGTTTGGTACGTGAGCTGGTGCCAGTGGATTTTTGTATTGTACAATCTGTCTTCCCCTGTGATATTCTCTCTTGAACTTTCCTGTAAGAGTCACTAGTTACCCAGTGACCAGTAAGTGATCACAAAGCTGATCAGCTTGACCAATAAGTGAAGTTTTCTACTCCTGTAAAATAAATTTCTCAATGATTTAAACAGTCCCCAAAAATATGTAGTGAAAAGTTCTATTCTTGTATTTTAAATAGTCTATTAACAAGGTCGAGGTACTCCAGAACAGGAGTAAGCCATTCAGCCCCTGTGGCCCTTGATCATTATGTCCATCTTGGTCAAATTTTTGATTGATTTAGATTTACTGCTTGGGTGTTTTTAATTTCTTTAGGAACAGATCAAACAGTAGTGTCTGTCACTATCAATCAAGTCCAGGACCAGGCCGTTCAGCCCAGCTGGGCTATGCTGGTGTTTCCAAATGGGAATCCTCCTATTGCTCAATAGTCTGGAGGTGCTGGTTCTCAACATGATAATAAGACAACTACTGACGAACTCTCCCAAGTTAATTCTTCTCAGCAAATTAGAAAATCGATTGAAACCTAGCCAACACTAACTCCATCAAAAAACATTTGCTTTTCTTTAGAATCTACAGTTATAGATTAATGATTACAGGAGGACCGGAAGAAGTAAAAGTATTACTCAAATAGAGAACTGGAGAATCACAAGATGTCAAAGGTGTTCCAGAGTCAAAGGAGGTTAGTGTGCCAGTTCAGGTAATCAGGAAGGTGAATTGAGTGCTAACCTTTTATGAGGGGAATTGAACATAATGTTCTGCTTCAGTTATGCAAGACATTAGTGAGATCACCTCATGTTTTGTGTGCAGTTTTGGTCTGCTTAGTTAAAGAAAGATATAAATAAATTGGAGGTGGTTCAGATGAAATTTACAGGTTTGATGTCTGGAATGAGTGGTCTGTTTTATGAGGAAACATTGGACAGACTGAGCTTGTTTCCACTGGAGGTCAGAGTGTGAGGGGTGACTTGAGAGCGTATAGGATCGTGAATTGTCTGGACAAGGTGGATGTGGAAAGGATGTTTCCATTTCTGGGTCAGCCCAGAACTAGGGGCCGTAATTTTAAAATTATAGGTCACACTTTCAGGGCAGAAATGAGTATTTTTTTCTTTGTTGAGAGTGTTTAGAACTCTGTAGGTTACACCTTACAAATATAACGCAATCGGCCTGCTCGTGAGAGTTTTCAGAACTGCATTGTGAAGAGTTCAAATAAAGGAACACCTCACAGTAGTGGAAATCCCTGGAGTGTTGCTCAGAAGCTTCCCTTCAACATCCCCCAAGTTCCATTGCAAGAGGAGGCTGCTGTCTCTGTGCCAAAGGGACCAGTGCGAATGTGTATGGAATAAGAAAATTTCCCATCTCTGACAGGGTTTACCGCCCAACAAATGTGGCATCTGTATTTTGCTCTGACAAAGATACAAACAAGTGGCAGTTTGAAGCTGAGAACTTATTGGTTTATCTCTGCATGCAATGACACGCACTGTTGAAAATCATGTCCTGATATTTCTGCCCAGGTTGTGTGCTGGGAGTTGGATCAAGAGAGTTTATAATTACAAGGCACAATTGGTAATCCCTCCTCTGATTTTTCTGCTGCCGTATTTATTCTGCGTTCCGCATCTCTCTCCAATCTGTTCAAGATCGTGTCGTTCAGAAACTTGGCACCAACATCCCCTCCATCTTCAGTCCGGGGCAATGGGCCAACTCTGCAAAGGGTGTGTTTTATCTACAGATAGAAGTTTGATCATCAGATAGAACATGTCTCACCCTTAGTAGGAAAATCATCCAAAATTTCTCTCCTCCCAATGCAGCCTTTAAGACAATACATCCCTTAAAACAATGTGCCCGCACGATTTGGCTCACTGTCTCATCTTTGAGAATGGTTTGTCTGTTCAGTACCTACAGCAATGCAATCTCATTCCATCCGTCAGTGAGTAACAAGACTGAGCTCTGGGGAGGGCCTGAAGCTTATGAGCATTGCAGAAGGGAATTGTTTGGTAAGGCCAATTCTTTTTAAGATTTTTTTTTTGAACAAATTAGAAAGTGGTGGATGACTACCCTGTGGGCTCAGTGAACTCTTGAATTGTAATGCCCCTGGCTCTGATTTAGGTGCAAGATGTGAGATCTGTGATCGCCTTACAAACCCTTGCTACTTCAAAGGTTTCTCAAATCAGCTCCCTCTTTTCTGGCAGTGTGAATGTGTCGCTTAATCATCTTTATTTCCAATTTTGCTTCTCTACCCCCTCCCCCATTATTTTCTGTTTAGTTTTCCTTTTCTGTGTCTAGAATGAAATTTTTTATGCTACAGGTTTGGATAAGAACTAAATGTAATATCCCCAAGTTTGCAGATAGCATAGCACTGGGTGGGAGGCTGAGCTGTGTGAGGAGGATGCAGAGGTGCTTCAGTGTGATTTGGACAAGCTGATTGAGTGGGTAAATATATGGCAGATGCAGATTACTGTGGACCACACCTGGAGCATTGTGTGTAGTTTTGGTTTCCTTGTCTGAGGAAGGATGTTCTGTCTCTGGAGGGAATGCAATGAAGGTTTACTAGACTGAAAGTTTAACCTCATCAAATTTGTAAACACAGACACTGGAAGACTGACTAATAAGCATCTGTGAAGAGGCAATTCTAATGCAAGGTCACTGGGGATCTCAGTGAATATGCGTGCCCTCTCCCTATCCCTCTCCCTCTCCCTCTCCCG
>NW_025967149.1:15748-25000 GCF_021869965.1 Rhincodon typus
CCTCTCCCTCTCCCTCTCCCTCTCCCTCTCCCTCTCCCTCTCCCTCCACAGATGCTGCACTGACCCACTGAGTATTTCCGGCAGTTTCTGTTTTTATCTTCATTCAATATGAAAGGCTTGGCCTAGATCCCAGTGATCACCACATGTTTCCAACTGGCCTTGCCTGTTCCAGGAATCAAACCTACCCACGGCTGTCCCAATATATTCATACATCTTAAAGACATTTCCTTTGGGATAGATAATACAAATTGTAGAGAGCCTGTAAGAGTGCTCTGTTGTGATTAATAACTCCTACACAGAGAGACAGAGGAAGTGAATGGTTTTCTTTCCTGGCTTTACTTGGTCGAGGTGGGAACATGTTGTGGGCACAGTAGTGAATAAAGAAATGTTTCTGGTTCAGGATAAGATCAAGAGTTTGTGAATTAAGCTGGGTGTTCTGACAAAACATCTGCAGAGAGAGAAGCTTTGGCTTGTTTTGTGATTTCTCATTGAGACTGGGGGTGGACCTCAGGGCTACCAATGAGAAAACCACAAACCTTCTGATTGCTGTACAACTCAACTGTCCCATTGATCAGCAACTGCCTGAGAGACCTCACTTTTTATTGCATTTCCAGCATCTTGTGATTTACCAGATGACAGGAATCCAGCAACTCACTTCAGATCAGTGAGCTCATGGAGGCCAGAGTTAAAGAGCAGATGTTTGATGTGGAGATCTCATGAGAGGCTTGCACAGAGTAAATAGAGAATGAGAACTGTTTCTCCCTAAAGGATGGTTAATGAGAGAGCACAGGTTTAAAGTAATTGGTGAAATAAGCAAAAGTGAAAGAAAAGAAAGCTTTAGTGCACAATCTGTGTCAGGAATCTAGTATTCACTGCCTGGTAGTGTGGTGGAAGCAGGTTCAATCAATGAATTCAAAAGGGGCTCAGTCTGTGATCTGAGAAAGACCAGTCTACAGGGTTATAGGCTACTCACAGCTTAAAGGGAGCATGGGTTATAGAGAAAAGGCAGAAGGCTGGCACTGAGTCAGTGTCTCATTTTGCAACGTGGCACAGGCACTATAACAGTTTTGTAAACGCAGAATCAGAGAATTGGCTAATGATCTTTCTGCAAATAACAAATCTTCTGGGTTTTTTTATTTACTACTTTTTCCTTCTGCTTCCGCTTCTGCTTTTGTTTTTGCCCTCTCTTCAAGGTGCTGACTAACGCTGGAGCTCCTCTGGCAATAGACTGACTGCAACAGAATCTCTGGTATGTGTTACTGTCTGAGGAAGGACCTCAAATGCCAAACACCACCCTTGCACCTCCAATCACAGTCAGAGGAACAGAAATTGCTGAAAAAGCTCAGCAGGTCTGGCAACACCTGTGGAGACAAATCAGTGTTAACCTTTCGGGTCCAGTTACCTTTCCTCAATGTCCAATTCCCTTTTGGATCACAATCTCTGAATTGTTTTGATGTAGAGGGAAGCCTTTTGGCTGATTGTACTGGCTTGTTAAGTGAGCATCATTAATGAGTGCCAAGTTCCTGTTTTTCCCCTCCCCTTTTGGGTGATCATTTGGATAAGGTGCTCAGCTCGGACTGACTCTAATTAATGTAGCAATGCCTGGTATGTCTATTGTGAAAGTGTCATGCTATCCTGATCTCACTCAGCTGATCTCCAGCGGTACTCTGGCTCATTGGGTACTGGCTGCGTGGGCTGGAATCTCAGACCAGATTCTCAGTGATTTCCCCCCCCACTCTACACAGTGACCTTCCCCTTTGAAAGTGAGCCAGCTCAGGGTACTACTGACCAGATCCAAATGATACAACATGTAGTAACTAATTTCCATCTATAATTAGATTCTTCAGGATTCTCCAGTCTGCAGTCACACTTATCCAATCCTCCAGCATCAGGCAGTCTGTGTAATTACTCCGAGCTCAAGGAGCAGTTTGGGACAACAAGCAGCAGTGTTGACGTGGGGTCGCAGGACTCAAATTTAACTGTTTCTCTCGCCACAGTTGCTGCCAAACCCGCTGAGTTTCTCCAGTATTCTGTTTGTTTCAGCCTGCACTAGGGAAGAGAATTCCAAAGACTGATGACCCATGGGAGAAAAGAATTCATCAAAAAGGGAGATTTCATCCACACAATCACTTCTAAAGACAGGCATTCCTGTCAAGCTGACAGATGGAGATAGACCTACATCAAAGTTCACTGGGTAATAGGGAAGATGAATGGAACGTTGGCCTTTATCTCAAAGGGAATGCAGTATAAACGTAAAGAGGTTTTGCTAAAACTATATGACACTAGTCAGACCACAGCTGGAGAACTAACAACCACTGAGGCCCCCTATCTAAGGTTGGATATACTGGCATTAGAGACAGTCCAGAGAAGGTTCACTCTGATGCTGGGTATTGAGAGATTCTTATAAGGAGAGGTTGGGCCTGTATTCATTGGAGTTTAGAATAATGAGCGCTGACCTTATTTGAAATGCTCAAGGTTCTCGGGGGACCTGACGGGTTTGATGTAGAGAGGTTTGTTTGCCCTTGTGGGGGAGTCCAGGACCAGAGGGGCATCATCTCCGAATAAGGGGTCACACATTTAAGATAGAGATGAGAAATTTCTGCTCTCCGAGGGGAGTGAATCTGTGAAATTCTTTACTGCAGGGGGCAGTTAGGGGTTGGTCATTAAGTATATTCGAGATTGATACAGACAGATTTTTAACCAGGTAGGGAATCAAAGATTATATCGAGGTTTTCAAAATCATGGGTAGGCTGGGTAGAGTAGATCATTCAGTCCCTTCAGTATTCTGATCTTGTGAGATCATGGTCGATATTAGGCCCCCAGAGCTGCTCATGCTCATAAAAATAACAAGAACACAAGTATAAACTGGAGGCAGGTTCAATTGAGACATTTAGGAGGGATATTTAGATGGAGATGGTGTGGAAGGGTACGGGAGTAAAGCAGGAGATTGGCAGAAAGTAATGATGTTTGTTTAGTGATCCCGTGCAGACACAATGAGCTGAATGGTCTCGGCATTATAACAATTGTGTGATGTGGACCTCATTCAGAAACGTGAGTAGATTAGCTCACTGGTTCCCGGTTCTGGGATAGACTCTGTTGCTCGATAGTAGGAACCAAAAGATAAATGAGGAGATGTTCACAGTGGAGTCCCTTTCACCTCAGAACTCCCTGGAGGGAGCAGAAGGACTTGCTGCACTGTCTCTAGAGACTGTGCTGGAGTAATTCCAGAATTTCAACAGGGAAACCTCTGATTTCAGTGAAAACGAGAGCAGCCAACCAGCTACATCTAACTTCCAGGATCCTGCAGGAATATCTTGCTCCTGACTGCTCTTTAGAGCCGTTGCAAGAAAGCAGAGAAACCCAATTTATCACTGAATTTCTTTGTCAATGGATTTGTTCCTCTCTTCAGGGGTCTGGTAAGAAATCCCTTTCCGATTTTAAACGAAGCCCCGTCAGTATGGCCTTGTCAGCTGGCAAGCTGCAATATTAAAGGAACATTTGTTGACAAATAGAGTTCCTGCCACGTTAAAGGGCCCCCTGTTAACAGGAATGTTTGCTTAAAGGGAACATTTACTTAGGCTCACTCACTCATTCTCAGTCTATCCTGCAATGTTGACTTAATTGGAAAGACTGAATAACACCGCAGGCTTGTGAATATTTAAAAAGTCTTCAACTCCTCTTAAAATAAATAAACAACAAAAAAAAAGCTCATTTATCCTCTTTTTGAAAGGGTTAAGAGTGACAGAATCACAAAATTGTCATGATTCAGAAGAAGGTCATTCAGCCCCTTATACCTACCCCAATTCTGTCCCTGGTCCTAATCTCCTGCCTTTGCTTCCTACAGGGTAGGAAGAGATGTTTCTTTTAAACATGTGCCTTTGATCATCTCCCATTGGTCTCAGATTAAAAGCAAAGAGACAGGGAGCTATACAGCACGGAAACACCCTTCACTTCAACTTGTCCATGCCGACCGGATGTCCTCGATAAATCTAGTCCCATTTCCCAACATTTTGACCCATATCCCTCTTAAACCCTTTCTATTCATATACCCATCCAGATGCCATTTCTTCTGGCAGCTCATTTCATCCACCACCAGCTTCTTGCTCCTTAGGTCCTTTTTAAATCTTTCCCCCTCAATGTACACCTATGCCTTCGAATTTTTCCCACCCTGGGGAGAATACCTTGCCTATTTACCCTAGCCATGCCCCTCATGATTTTATAAACCTCTATACGGTCACCGTGCCCCCCAGCCCTCAGCTTCCAATGCTCCAGGGAAAATAGCCCCAGGCTATTCAGCCTCTCCCTGTAGCTCAAACTCTCCAACCACAGCAACATCCTTGTAAATCTTTTCTGAACCCTTTCAGTTTCACAATATCCTTCCTATAGCAGGGAGATCAGAATGGAACACAGTATTCCAAAAGTGGCCCTAACCAATGTCCTGTACAACTTCAACATGACCTCCCAACTCCTATACTCAATGCACTGATCAATAAAGGCGAGCATGCTAAATGCTGCCTTCACTATCCTGTCTACTTGGGACTCCACTTTAAAGGAACACTGAACCTGCATTACAAGGTTTCTTTGTTCAGCAACACTACCCAGGACTTTACAATTAAGTGTACAAGTCCTGCCCTGGTTTGCCTTTCCAAAATGCAGCACTTCATGTTTATCTCAATTAAATGCCATCTGATCAAGGTCCTGTTGTACTATGAGGTAATCCTCACTGCCCACTACACCTCCAATTTTGGTATCATCTGCAAACTTACTACATACCTCCCATGTTCACATCCAAATCATTTATATAAATGATAAAAAGCAATGGACGCAGCCTGATCCCTGAGGCACACCACTGGTCTCAGGCCTCCAGTCTGTAAAGCAACTCTCCACCACAATCCTCTGTCTTTTATCTGAGTCAGTTCTGTATCCACGTGGCTAGTTCTCCCTGAATTCCATGTGATCTAAGCTTGCTAACCAGTCTACCGTGAGGAACCTTGTTGAATGCCTTAACGAATTCCATACAGATCACGTCCACCACTCTGCCTTCCTCGATCCTCTTCGTTAATCCTTCAAAAAACTCAATCAAGTTAGTGAGACACGATTTCCCACGCACAAAGCTATGTTGACTATCCCTAATCAGTCCTTGCCTCTCCGAATGCACGTAAATCCTGTCCATCAGGATTCCCTCCAACAACTTGCCCACCTACTGATGTCAGGCTCAGCGGTCTATAGTTCCCTGACATTTCCTTACCATCTTTCTTAAACAGTGGCACCACATTAGCCAACCTCCAGTCTTCTGGCACCTCATATGGCTATTGATGATACAATTATCTTAGCAAGGGGCCCAGCAATCACCTCCCTAGCTTCCCACAGAGTTCTAGGGTACACCTGATCAGCTCCTGGGGATTTATCCACCTTTATGCATTTTAAAATGTCCAGCAATTCCTCCTTGGTAATATGGACATTTTTTAAGATGTTGCTAATTTATTTCCCCACGTTCTCTATCTTCCATGTATCCTTTTCCACAGTAAACACTGATACAAAATACTCGTTTAGTATAGAGCATAGAACATAGAACATAAACATTACAGCGCAGTACAGGCCCTTCGGCCCTCGATGTTGCGCCGACCTGTGAAACCAATCTGAAGCCCATCTAACCTAAACTATTCCATTATCGTCCATATGTTTCTCCAATGACCATTTAAATGCCCTTAAAGTTGGCGAGTCTACTATTTTTGCAGGCAGCGCATTCCACACCCATCTCCTGTGGTTCCACACATCGGTGACCTTGCTGATCTTTAAGGGGCCCTGTTCTCTCTCTCGTTACTCTTTTGTCCTTAATGTATTTGTAGAATCTCTTTGGATTCTCCTTAACCCTATTATTCTTACAATTAACTGAGATTTCCTTACAAATTTGTTTCTTAATTTCCTGCTGACTGTTGAAAGGTCTATAGTACAATCCCAATAAGGTGATCATCCCCTTCTTATTTCGCGGCTCCACCCAAATGACTTCCCTGGATGTATTCCCACAAATGTCCTCCCTAAGCACAGCTGTAATATTATCCTTAATCAAAAACACCACTCCTCCTCCCCTCTTTCTATCCTTGCTATGGCATCTATACCCTGGAATATTAAGCTGCCAGTCCTGTCCATCCCTGAGCCACGTCTCTGTAATTGCTATGATATCCCAGTCCCATGTTTCCACCACCCACCACCCACCACCCCCACCCAACTCCATGCCCTGAGTTCATCTACCTTACCTGTTAGGCCTCTTACGTTGTGACTTGCTCCTTTTCCCAACTGTATCAGTACCAGTCTCAGACTGATCTCTTTGCTCACTATCTCCCTTGGTCCCACCCTGCAATTAGTTTCAATTTTCCTGAGCAGCTCTAGCAAATTTCACTGCCAGTATGTTAGTTCCCTTCCATTTCAGGCTCAATCTGTCTTTCTTATACTGGCCACTTCTACTCCAGAAGAGATTCCAATGATCCAAAAATGTGAATCCTTCTCCCCTCACCAACTCCTCAACCACACATTCATCTGCTCTATCCTCCTATTCCTACACTCAATAGCTCATGGCACCAGGAGAAATCAGATAATACAACCCTTGAAGACCTCCTTTTTAAATTCCTGTCTCACTTGCCATATTCTTTCCTCAGAATCTAGCCCTTTTCTCTTCCTATGTCATTAGTTCCAATGTGTACAATGACCTCCTGCTGGTTCCCCTCCCCTTTGATAATATTCTGCACCCTCTCCAAGATATCCTTAATCCTGGCACCAGGGAGGCAGTACACCATTCTGATATCTCACTATCAGCCACAGAAATGTCTGTTTGTGCCTCTGATTAGAGTCCCCTATCACAATTGATCGCTTAGAACCTGACCTACCCCTCTTTACATTCTTGTACCAGTCTCTGTACCAGAAACCCGGCTGTCAGTGCTACATTCCCCTGAGAGTCCATCATCCCTGACATTTTCCAAAACAGCATACCTGTTTGAGATGGGGAAAGCCACAGGAGACTCCTGCACGACTTGCCTCCCTTTCCTGAAGATCAGCTATTGGCCTGACTGTATCTTCAGTTTATCTCCCTTCCTGCAACTGCCATCTGTCACAAACCATAGCTGCTGTAAATTCCTCATTACCTCTAGCTGTTTCTCCAACCGATCCATGTGATCTAATAGGATTCGCAACCAAACACACTTCCTGTAGACATAATCATCAGTAATGTGCAAACTCTCCCTAATCTCCCACATCTGACACAAAGAACACATTGCTCTACTAAAGACCACCTTTTTCACCTTACCAATCTACAAACCCAGAAAGTAGCCCAGACTAACTACTCTTTTTAAAAAAAAAAAGCACTGCTCTAGGCTAACTTAGTACCTGAGTTTTATATTTTTAAAGTTTAATCAAGAGAAAGATCTCAATAATAACATATAATCATAAAAAACTGACTCTACTCTGAATTGTAGCTTTACAAAATAAGAACAGTAAGGTTTAAAAAAGCCACTTAGCTGCTCCCCTGCTGTGAGCACCCACATTTGGGTTTCTCTAACGTCAGATGTGAATTTCACTGTTTGTTTATTTTTCTTAGAATGAACTCCAATGTTCAGAGATACTTGAAACCAGCCAGCACAGGTAGAAGCTGTGCAGGTTACATTTGGGTTATACAGCCATGTAAGTTTATTTCTCTGTTTGCTTCCCTTCCCATCTGGTCACTGCTTTTGTCTCTCTTCCTTCTTATCAAAGTGTCGTTGTTTTGATCTTTTCTTTTCCAAAAGTTCCAAAACAATGGAACAGCTTATAAAACAGTAATTACTGCTCCTCGAACTCAAGGAAATGAGCTTCAACACTGAAAATACCTCAAAAAAGGAACAATTCTTATTGCCACAATTTTTTCCTGTCCTCCATCTTGGATTACCCAGAATCCCTCCTGGGAGGTAACAACATTCACGTAGTTTGGCCAAGCTCATTGGCAATGGCTGGTTGGTGTATCCAAGTGAAAGACAAGGGCAAGCGCCATTTATCTGATTAAACATCTTTGAAGCTCTTCGTGACGACAGCGGGAACTTTGAGGAAGACAAACTTACGCCAACAGCTGTCAGTCTCTCTAAGTCAAAGACTTAAACTGCTTAAACTGCTGTGAGTCATTTTCTGCGCTATTACAAATGGCTTGGAATAGGCCCTTCAGCCCAACTGATCCATGTTGTTTCTACTCTACCCCAGCCTCCTGCTGCCCCGTTTTCCTGTCGACCCACCTGTTTCTCCCTCGTGTTTATCCAGCTTCCAACTTAAATGGTCAATATAAATCACCTTGGTCTCTCCCTTTTGGACTGAGTTGCACGTTGTCCCCACTCTCTGGGAATAGCACATCCTTCAGACATTTCCTCAGCGGGTAGGATCCAGCTGGTCCATTTGCTGTCACGATCCTTAATTCCAGGTCAGGCTCGATCTGGCATGCTCGATGGAAACTACTGAACTGTTTAAGGAGAAAGGGCTCCTTGTGAACAAGAGTAGGCCATTCAACCCATCGAGCCTGCTGCCCCATTCAATAAGAACATGGCTGATCTGATTTTAACCATAATTCTACATTCCTGCGTCTCCCCTAATAATCTTTCATCTCCTTGGTCATCAAGAATTTATCAACCTCAGCCTTAAAAGTATTTAAAGATTCTGCCTCCTTTTGAGGAAGTGAATAAAGTCTCTGACCCCTTTGGGAGAAAAACATGTTTCCTCATTTCCATATTAAATGAGTGACACCTTATTCTTAATTAGTGACCACATGGTCTCCTTCAAGAGGAAACATCCTTTCCAGCCTGTCCACCCTTTCGCCATAAGGCAATCCACTCTTCAAGGTTATTAAACAGGCTGTAGTTTCTTGTAAGAAACTGTGTATAGGTTCTGTTGCTGTGATGGACATTGGTACTGAGACTGTGAGGAGACCTCAAAGTTAGGGCTGTCTCCTTCAAGATCCAAAGCTATTCTCCTGCCTGAGTCCACATGACATCATTGAATCCCTACAGTGTGGAAACAGGCCATTCATCCCATTGAGCCCACACTGATCCTCCAAAGAGCTTTCAGAAAAGTAAAAGCTCTTTAGGAAAATGGTTATTCTTGAATGCAGAAGACAGAGTGTAGGGTGTTTCAGAATCTGGCACTGTAATGTGGCCTGTGTGGTTTACCATGCTCAATTGTCTCTGATGTCTTGCAGCCTCAGCTTGCTCAGGGAATACAATCTTGAGATGTTCTTTCAAT
>NW_025967150.1:0-25000 GCF_021869965.1 Rhincodon typus
GGCTTTGAACACAACGTTCCCCCGCCCCACCAAAATCTACACGCTAAGTGAAGACAAAAGTTTGCAGGGTACGGTGCTACTTTACCAGGATTCCGCAGACCCCATAGACATGGCTCTGACTTGCTCACTTAGAGCTGCTTAGTTCTGACTCATTGAAGCCTAGTCACTTGATGAATGCTCCCTTCTCCTGCTAACAAGGTCTGGCCTCCTGCTTCTAACGTCTCAACAGTGACATACCATCGGCAGTGATAACTCGATGCTGAGTTGGCTAAAGTTGCAGAAACTTCTCTCAGTAGATTGCAGAAGTAACATGGATGGACACTTCTCCCATTGTCTGGTGGTGGCCAAGCAACATGTGAATGAAACCCCTTTTGAATCCTAATGATCTTTAAACACACATTCCAAACGTTGACACATAAGTGCAGTTGCACATTCTGTCCATAAATACAGTGGTTTTAATTTTTCTTTTAAAAAGTTTCTATACACCTGGTTATTTATTATTTGTCTGTACTTGGGACATGGGCAGCATTGGCTGGCCAGCATTTATTGCCCAACCCCCAGTTGCCCCTTGAGAAGGTGGGGGTGAGCTGCCTTCTTGAACCACTGCAGTCCATGTGCTGTAGATGGACCCACAACATTGTCAGGGAGGGACTTCCAGGATTTTGACCCAGTGACAGTGAAGGAACGGTGATATGTTTCTGTGTCCTGGAGCGGAATCTTCACATCATCACATTCTCACATATCTGTTGCCCTTGTCTTTTGAGTTAGTAGAGGATGTGTGTTTGAAAGGTGTTGTCAGAGGAGCCTTGATAATTTACTGATGTGCATCTTATAGATAGTACACATTGCTGCTACTGAGCATTGGTGGTGAATGAAGTGGATGCTTGTGGATGTTGTGCCAATCAAGCGGCTGCTTTGTCCTGGATGGTGTCAAGCTTCTTGAGTGTTGTTGCAGCTGCGCCCATCCAGGCAGGTGGGGAGTATTCCATCACACTCCTGCCTTGTGCCTTGTAGGTGGTGGACAGGCTCTGGGGAGCCAGGAGGGGAGTTACTAGCTGCAATATTCCTAGCCTCTGATCTGCTCTTGTAGCCACTGTGTTTATGTGGCTGGTCCAGTTTAGTTTCTGCTTATTGAATGCTTTTAAAACAGATTTGTGATTGACAAAGAAGTCAGTCCATGGTTACTGGGAGGTTGGTGGGACGATGGAGCCGATACTACAATCAGCCATGACCTTATTAAATGGCAGGATCAGGCTCAAGGGCCTGATTGGCCTACTGATGCTCCCAATTCATACCTGCATAAGTTTGCAATATATTTGGCCAAATGTTTCGGCAATCTCTGTATAACCAGGAAATGTAATAACGATTTAGCTTTTGTTTTCCACCTTGAAGCTTCTAACAGGTTTATGAGGCAGCTTTGGAATGAAGCTGGTAGACTCTGTGGTTGGATGTGTTACTGTTAGTGAGAGGGTTGTGTCCAATCCCCACACAACTGTACGTGAGTCTCCATCAGGCAGCCCGGCCATTGGTTCCTGTAATGAAAGATCTTTAACTCTCATGCAACGAGAGACAGGATTGACATGTCTTTACCACAGCGGGAAGTGTTTCTCCAAACCAACGTGATGGTTCCTTCCTCATGTTTGTTTCATGTCTTTCCTTCATTTTCATAAACTCTGTTTTCTCATTGAGACTATAGAGGTTCTCAGGTTTTAGATCCATGCTTTTAGGGGTGGCCCAGGTCCAAGACATTAGTCAACTGGGCAATCCAGGTGAAAGTGAGGTGACAGTAGTCCAGTGGTGTTATGGCTAGATTATTAATCCGGAGATCCGGTAATGTTCTGGGCACCTGGATTCAAATCATATCATGGCAGATGGTGAAACTTGAATTAAATTAGGAATCTAGAATTAAATCTCTAATGATGACCATGAACCCATTGTTGATTACCAGGTGAAAAAAACAATCTGGTTTACTAATCGCCTTCAGGGAAGGAAACTATCATCCTTACCTGGTCTGGTCTATGTGTGACTCTAGACCCACAGGAATGTGGTCAATTCTTGACTGCCCTCTGGGCAATTAGGGATAGACAATAAATCCTGGCCTGGCCAGTGATGCCCATATCTTGTTAATGAATAAAAAAGTCAATACTGCATTGTGTCTCTGTGTTCTGGGATATCTAACGGCTGTGTTCATGTTGATAATCGCCAAAATTAAGATGTAATAGATCAGGATTTATTTTCAATATCATTGTGAAAGACATATTTGCATGCCATTGTGGATTTTATATAAGAAGCGAGCAATGTTCTTGAAAGGCTTGTCTCTGTTTTAGCCTATTGTTCAATCAGTGGAGAATATAATTTCACTCGATTTACCTCAAGGAGCAGGGATTGAAGATGTGCGGCTATTCAGGTGGATCTCTTATGAATCAGATGTAAACCTGTCGATGCACTGCCCAAAGCAGTTCTTCAAAACCAATGCCATTGAAGTGCAGTGTATTTTTATTGAGCTTGCTGGTGGAGAAGTGATTTGCTGAATCACATTAGATTGAGCAGAGATGCTGCATATGCTGAAGCAGGGAGATTGGCAAGCCAGTGCCATGTACACAAGAACACAGAAATCTTTCAGCCATTCGCATCCACTTTCATTGCTATGGCGACCGTGCACCTTGATGAAAGCTATTGTATCTTGTTAATGCAACCAGAAGCCTCTTTGTTGCTGTGTGTTGGAAATGATGGTCACTGAGTTGGCACAGGATATCTACTGAGGGTTCCATTCCTGGGCTTCTCGACTCCTATGTTTGGAACACCATTCATTAGTGGGTGAACATTGTGTTTTTGAGACATTCTTCGAGTTGGCTCCTCTGTTTGGTTGAACGAAATGCTGGATGGAAAACATGCCAGTCTAATTGTCCTTTCCTCGGTGATCTCTCTCGATTATTTGTCATGCCCGTGTTTACAGAGCAGTTCACTTCAAATCGCACCTCTCGCATTGAAGTTGTGACACGGCTGTTTTGGCTACCGGGCACCCCCCCTCGTTGCCATGGTTGCCTGCCAGCAGATGCTACTTTCTTGTGAGACGGACGGGCAAGTTGCTCATCTGGCTTTGTTGCCCTCACCCACTCCTTCCCCCCGCCTCCCCTCACCAAACTGGATCATTCATCAAACTGTCCAGGCCATTGAGAGTCAAAGGTCACTCAGAATCCTGAAGTCATTAGTCGTTGGATGTTTATTGCTTGAGCCCCAAGTGGTCACCCGTAGCAACCTAGGCAAGGCATGTTATCACAGACTTGGCAGGGAGTCAGTGCCTTTGCCTGGACACCACCTTCATATTGTGAGGCTGCCCCTGGTTTTTGCCTTGTTCAGCTTCTTAACCTGAATTTTGCTCAGCTGGAAAAATAATTGACCACAAACCCGAATGTAGTCTAGTTTAAATATTGAAGAATGTGTTGCCCAAGTGTAAAAGATTGGATGCAGCTTTGGAGAAGTTGATTTAGTTATTCTTTGTGAGGAATTCTAAAACATGCTGCACAATCATTTTCACGGCAAAGGAGCCAAGGAATTCCTTGATGGTTTTACCAATAGGTTCTGTTAACTTTTATTTGTTCAAAGCTTTGCCACAATATTTTCCTGAATAAAGGTCTTTAGTAGTTCAAGTTAGTCTAGTCACTAAACCTCATTAGTGCACTGGTTTAAAGTTTGCCAACATTTTATATGCACAGTGATAATATGTCTCCTTTCAACAAAAAAAAACTGAAAGAGCAGTTGGAATTAATGAGTTTATACTTACAGGAGTCACAAGAAAAAGGCACAGCTGAGTCAATTCATACAGTTTAGCTCCCCATTGGGCCCTGGTGCATCCCAATCCCATAGCTTAGAGTGAAAACATCATCAATTACAAGGCTGACAGGCCCCTGGGACATTGTATAAGGAGCTCCTCTGGGTTTATTCACCATGGACCAAAAACTGCTGGCACTAAGCAACATTCATCACTTCCACCTTCATAAGCCGATTGAATAAACTGCAGGGTTGAATTATCAAAGAAGATCGATTCAGAAAAGAAATAGACAACAAATGATTGAATCAAGGGAACCGGCTGAGGTGTTTCTGGCTGACTTCAATTAAGCAGCCCCAATAGGAAAAGCAACTGCATATTGTAAATTTTAGCTACCGAGCCAAGACCCCGTTTGTATTTAACCAGTTAACTCTTCGAGTAATAATTTGAAGCCTTTGGCAAAATGAATAGATTTAGCAAAGAGAAAAGTTTGTTTAAAATTAACACAGATATCTTTTTACTAGTTCATATATTGCCAACTACCTTAGGATATGCTGTTGAGGTAATGAAATGCCAACGTTTATCTGTAATAGAAATTATCCCATCAGACACATGGAATTAAGTTTCTCGTACATTAGCTGTTCAGCGATTGTAATTAACATTCTGAACCATGATTATTGGCATATTTCCAAAGACATGATTTTTTTGGGGTCTAAGAACTTGGCTTATCTCTCCCGACTGATTGTTTTACGCAGAAACTTTGAGAATCGTTGCTGGTGCAGCGTGCAAGGTAAACAAGAGATTGTGAGAAAAAGGCTTATCTACAAACCAGCACTCGTTATCATATTGTTGCCCCCTCTTTCATTAGCAGCTGCATGTGGAGAGTTTGCAGGCACTGATAACCTTCATGTAATGACTCAATCAGACATTACTAGACCAACAGCAACAGGCATCAGTGCCTGATCTGAGGGGGTGGGGGAAGCAACAGTGTGCTTTTATAGGGAGGCACACAGATTTGCAAATTCAAACCAAATCCCATCCGTTCTGTGACCAGAAAGCCCAGATGTGGCATGTACAGATCACTTCCACTATAACTGCAAACATTCTTGCACAAAAGAAGGCACTGACAGGAGAGTGCTGTTTGCTTTTGGTACATTAGGGATCACGTTGGTCTGCTCCTCTACATCAAACACAGCACAGGCCTGATTGCAGGCAGTCCCTACCTAGTTGGCTTTCACAGGAAACGTCCATCCAGTCTTTGGGATCACTGTTGTGGTAGTGCATGTCGTTCTGCAATTTCAGAAAAGGAAACATGAGGGTTATTTCTAGGACGGTTAATTGAATGTTAATACCCATTGACATTGTCTTCTGAATAATATGTCAAGCTGACAGGGCCAATGAGCTTCCATTTGCTGATTGGCTGTGGACGATAGCTATGTTTGTCAGGGCAATGGATGAGGCAGCCATTAATCACAAGCTGCCATCTTTGGCCTGACACATCTTCTAAAAATGTACCGTTCGCATGTTGCTGCGGTCTGGGGCTCTGCAAATACCAAACGTGGCTGCAAATGCACTCTCCCTTACAGGATTCGTATTAGAAATGCTGGAGAGGAGAAACACCATTGTAGATACAGAAAAAGGAGATATGAAATCACGAGATGCAGAAATTGAGTAGAGACCATGAACTACAACAGGCTGATCTAAAGGGATCTCATTTTGATTCTGACTGGTCCCTGAAACATGTTGTTCTTCAGCTCCAGCTTACATCCAGCTAGTTAATTTATACATAAAAATACTCTAGAATAGTATTGCTTTGGAAAAATAATTGCTCTGGCTGTGAAATTGATGTAAGCCAGCATCATGAAGGACAGTCAAAGGGAACCAGAGGCTGATTTTTCAATGCACCAGTTTTATTGTCTATTGACTTGGAAAATATTGCCAAGTTTTTTTTTAAACTTTAAAGTATAAGTGATGTCTGAATAGGAAATGGGTTTCCAAAAACTGTTTGAACCTAGCATTCTGTGAACAGTGACAAACTGCCCCTCAACCTTGTTTGCACTATTGGTGTGTACCTGTTTCTTGCAACGTATTTTGAAAATACTGGAACTTTTACAATAAAATGTTGTTTGTGTTGCAATTTTTCTTCCTCTTTGCTCAGTCAGTTCATTAGCTCTCAGACCAAATTATTTTTTTCATTTCACAAGTAGAATCTTGGCCCTTAAGTTATAAAGTTTGTTTCATTCCTTTGACAAAAGGCCACAGATACCTGAAATGTTATGTCTGTTTCTCTCTATTGATGCTGCCAGACCTGCTAAGCATTTCAAGCATTTTATTTATTTTTATTTCAGATTCTCAGCCTCTTGAGTATTGCTTTAGGACAAATTACATCAACAAAGTTTAACATTATTGCAGATTTTATAGTCTGTGGACAACTTCAGTTTAGATAGTCAAGAAATCCAAAGGACAGTGCTAATTCATGCTGAATCCCTCCATTATCCACACTATGTGCTGCCTCCTGTAATTCATTTATGATTGATAATTGTCTATATCAGTATCTGTTTGTTTGTTTTTTTTTTGATGCTGAAAGTCTGTAATTGAATTGATTGTGTCTGTGTGTCAGAAGCTGTATGCTGCCAAAAGCATAATGAGATGGTATTAATCTAATAGCATACAAATCACAGAATTGACTAGGTGCTAAACAGCTTCTGAAATATCCATTTGTGTTGAGCTGTGAATGTGATGCATTTGAGAAATAGGGATGGAACATTTGTGATAACTCCTTCATTCCTGAATTAAAGTGTAAGAGTATTAATGGCTGACAAGAGTAAGCATGTGCATCTTTATTCTCAAGCCCCACATTACCTTGCTTTTCCTAAAACTGCGATACTCTTTCCGGAGTTCCATTCAGTGTCCTCCAGAAATTGACCCCAGTGGCTAGTGTTCACATTGGTGTCTAAGTCTGCTCACTAAACATCCAGTAGATACAGTCAGCACTGGGAACCCTGACTGAGATATGAATGACACCCCATCCACCACCTTAAACATTCATTCACTCCAACACTTGTGCGCAGTTTCAGCAGCATGTAGCAACGAGAAAAGTCTGGAATTAGGAATCTACTGATGACCATGAATCCATTGTCTACTGTCAAAAAAACCCCATCTGGTTCAATAATATCCTTCAGGGAAGGAAATCTGCCCTCCACACCTGTTCTGGCCTACATGTGACTCCAGACCCACAGTAATGCGGTTGACTCTTAACTGCCCTCTGGGCAATTATGGATGGGCAATAAATGCTGACCTAGTCAGCAACGCCTTCATCCAGTGAATGAATTTTAAAAAATGCTCTGCAGCAACTCACTGTTGCTTTGTCAGCACCTCCTAAATCTGCATTCTCTACCTCCCACGAGCACAAGAACACCAGGAGCATGTGAATACTTCAACCTGCAAGTTCATCTGCGAGTCTTGGATTCATACTGGAGTTCTATCACTTTAATTGTATAGGAGCTTGGTTAGAGCACACATGGAGCAATGTGTGTGGTTTCAGCCTTCTTTTTTTAGGAAGAATATTGCTGCCATAGAGGGAGAGCAACAAAGGTTCACCAGGCTTGTTCCTGAGATGGTGGGAGTGTCCAGTGAAGAGAGATTGAGCAAATTGGGCCTGTATTCTCAAGAGTTTTGAAGAATGAGAGGCGATCTCATTGAAACCTATAAAATACTGAAAAGGATGGACAGGGTAGATGCAGATGAAATGATTTCCCTGTTTGGGAAGTTTTGAACTGGGGGACTCGATTTAAAAATAATGGGAATGCAAAGTAGGAACAAGATGAGAAGAGAATTTTTTTTAGTCACAGGGTGGTGAATATTTAGAACTCTCTACCACAGAGGCTGTGAAACTTAGTCTTTGAATTTTTGTTTTTATTCATTCATGGGATGTGGGGTGTCCCTGGCTAGGTCAGCAATTATTGCCCATTTTAGTTGAAGTTGGCAAATTTTTGATTATCATTGGTGCAAAGGATAAAGGGGATTGGGTGGGTAAAAGGCATTGAAATGTTCAATAAGCCATGGTCTCATTAAATAGCAGGCTCAAAGCGCTGAATGGCTGAATGTGTAAGTCCTGAAACTATCTCCCTGATAGCACTGTGGCAGTACATACAGCACATGGACTGCAGCCGATCAAGAAGGCTGCTCACCACCACCTTCTCAAAGGGACAACGAGGGATGGGCAGTGATCTGGAAACAACAAATGCTGGCGATCACAGCAGGTCAGGCAGCATCCATGGAGAGGGAGCAAGCAAATGTTTCAAGTCCAGATGACTCTTCATTTGAGCCTAAGTGAAGTGTGGAGAGGGCAGCATTTATGCTGTAGTTGGGGGATGGTGTGGTGTGAGGGTGGTGGGGTGCAGAGTGCTGAGGGAGAAAAGATGTTGATAGTGATGGACAGTGAATGCTGGCTTTCTTGGTCAAGGTTACATCCTGCAAATGAATGCATTTTTACATAAAGAGGTAACTGAGCCTAGACAGAAATCAAGGCTCTGATGTGTATCAGGAGCTGTATCCAGAATTTCTCAGTCATTTTGTGCATGACTACAATTACTGACCCATTGGTTGGAAACTTGAAATAGTCCCACAAGTCACAATTCTAAATACTGCATCTGTTTCAGTCGAGCTGAGTTTACACAGACATCATGACTATGTTTTCTTTAGCAGTCCCACAGTTAGTATTGTTATCTTTGTGCACGGTGTATTTTAATTGTGCATTGTGAATATTTAGGATATTGATCAGTATATAATTACTGCTTACAGTTGATCAAGTTTGAGAACTTATTGCTGGAAATGTTTGAAAAGCTCTGCCAAAACTCCTACTATGTTTTATATATCAAGATATTTGACATGGTTTTGAAATCTTTTGACAGAAGCCCTGCTGCTTTGGGCTTTGGCTAAAAAGGCTGTGTGATTGGCAGTCAGGGGCTGGATATGTCTGTATCAGCAAGACCAGATTAAATGGCAAACAGGGTTCAAACATCTAGAACTTCCCATGACTCCAATGCTCTTAGAAACAGAATGGAAGGTATAACTCAAATCCTTGTCCAAAATATCGACTGTAACTTCAAAAGCGAAACAACCCCACAATATGAGATACTATTCACAATAGTAATCCACGCTACAGTGCTAGTATTCCCAGAACACAGTTTAGTTCCAGTGCCACAAAGTTGCAAAATATTGGATTGCTGTTTGTTATTAATCTTCTTTCTGTTGCTTTAATTCCCATCCTATGTTTTGTATACAGGGGCCAACTGCAATATTTTAACCTGTGCCTGCTTAGAAATTGTATGCTAACTTCTCCTATCTACTCAGAGCATTGAATAGAATTTAATTCTGACCCTTGGACGTTCCTGATTTTCAATGCTCTGCCATGACGTCAGTTACATACGCCCAAAGCATAGGAGTGGCATGGTGGCTCAGTGGTTAGCGCTGCTGCCTCACAGCACCAGGGACCCAGGTTTGATTCCAGCCTTGGGTGATTCTATGTGTGGAGTTTGCACATTCTCCCCATGTCTGCATGGGTTTCCTCCGGGTGCTTCGGTTTCCTCCCACAGTCCAAAGAAGTGCAGGTTAGGGTGGATTGGCCGTGTTAAATTGCCCCTTAGTGTCCAGGGATGTGCAGGCTGGGTGGGTTAGCTTTGGGGAATGCAGGGTGGCAGGGATAGGGTAGGGAGGTGGGTCTGGGTGGGATGCTCTTTGGAGAGTTGGTGTGGGCTGAATGGCCTGCTTTCACACGGTAGGGATTCTATGAAAGTTCCAAATGTCATTTTGAAATCTCGCTGCCTCCTTTACCTCCTTAAAGTCTACCTCTCTGACCAAGGTATCAGTCTCAATACATCTCCCACCCCCCCCACCCCACCGCCTCACCTGGCTGAGTGGAGTGTCAAATTCTTGTTAGGGAATCAATCACGTGACATTTCACTATTTTAATGGTGCTATGTAAACACAAGTTGCTGATGAATTTTCTGTTCAGTCATGTGGGCATTGCTGCCATGACCAGCATTTATTGTCCATCCCTAATTGCCCAGAGGGCAGTTAAGAATCAACCACATTGTTGTGGGTCTGGAGTCACATGTAGGCCAGACCTGGTGAGGATGGCAGATTTCCTTCCCTAAAGGACGTTAGTGAGCCAAAATGTTTTTTTTTTAAATGAAATGATTGCTGTTAGCTTAGTTTTTCATTCCAGATGTTTATTGAATTGAAATTTCATGAGTTGTTGTGACAGGATTTGAGCCTGTGACTCTAGAACATGGAGTTTGCGAGTCCAATGACATTGCCTCAATGCCACTATTTCCACAAATAGAAGTATTTGATAATGATGTAGTTTACATAGCTTTGCTTGTCTGTTGCAAAAAGCCTTTTCTCTGCATCTCTGTTGTTAAATTGCTGCAGGATACGTCGAGGTTTCTCATTTTAATATACGCGTTGAATTGTAAAATTTGGTTTAATAAGGCCAATATATGAAAACGAGCTACAAGAGACAATCTAGCTGTACTGAGGCTTTGATGTTGTTTCAAGACAGGGGTTTGAATGATGTGCCTGCATAGGTTCCCTAATGATTGCAGAATGTAACACAGGCTACGAAAGTTGCGGATGTGTTTTCATTTCACTCTGATGTTAGTTTTAATCCACAATGCTTTTCATTATGTACATTGCAGTCATTTATATAGTTCACCATCAGCCTGTTTTTCTTCAAGCAAGATCGAGTGTCTTTAAGCTCAATACTGTTGCTGATTCTATTTTTTCTTACCTGCTAAGTGTGCTTCAATTCATGTCCCTACAGATGTAAGGCTCCTGCAGACTCCTGGTAGCCTGCTTCCAGCTGTGGAGAGTATGGCGTGGTGAATTGGCTTTGAATGTTCTTTACTCAAATAGGCAGTAATTACAAGCTTAAGGAGGTTTAGTCGTCCAGTAAACTACATAATCACCCCTGAATTAGCCTGAACTCATCAGTTGCACTCCAGCAAGTCCGAACCAGTGGTCTCTGTGGTTCCTATCGCACAGAAACCTGAGCAGCAGGTGTGGAATGGCACGTTTTCCCTGAAATACAACCATGTGAAAAGGGGTTGATGGTTGGGGCTGGTGATCCCGAATGGAATGCAGTTACTGTGCTGCGGTGACTTTGTGGAGAACACAGCTAGAGATAATTGTGCTCAAAGCTTCAAGAAACTCATTTTGTGTACCCTGACCACAGTGCCCTCTTCAGTAAGTGTGGTTTTTTTTCCTTCCCATGGCTATTTGGATCCCCCATAATGTTCCTTTCAGGAAATTAACAGACAAGGGCTTGAATTCATATCGTAAGGTCTGTAGATCATTGTGAAGAGGAGGCTCAGGCTTGAGAAGCCAATGCCTTGTTCTAAATGTAGGCATCAGCACAACGGAAACTTCTATAATTTCTACTAATTAATTCTCAGCAACAGTTGTAGCTATTCTTAGTGACAACCTCAGGCTTATAAAACCTAAATCGAGGTGCCTGATCCAATATGTTGTCCTTGATTTGCACTGTCACATATTAAAAAATAGGTCCTGTATGTATCGTGCACCATTCACTGTGGGTCAAGAGTAAGGCTAAATTATGTTTGTGACTTTTTTAAAAAAGAAAACATTCCTGGTTTGCAGAGACACCCCTGAAAAAATAACCGCATTGGTTTCAGGCACCCTGTGCTCGCCCTGTGGTGTAGGGAGCAAAAGAGGGAGAGGGAGAGGATGGAATCCACACTATTAATGCTATATGTCATACGCCAGTCAATGTACTTTGCTATTTCTTTATATTTTGCACAGGACCTACATCCTAGACAGCACTAATAAGAGCATCTTGATGGCATTCTGTGACTAGTTCACATTCACATTAAATGAACCACTTCACAATCCCCGTCTCCCTGAGGGGACAAGATTGACATTTGTGCCATTTGCTACAATCTCAGCATTTTCTTGATGAGGGTGCAGGTGAGGATGGGGTGGGGTGGGGGCGCGGGGAGTGGGAGTGGGCATTTGGCAAGCATGAGGAGAAAGTGCCGTTGTGAATGGGTGTGTGGGAACTGTCTACTTCACCCACTGGTCAGAGGAGTGACCATTCTGTAAAAAGACTGTGGAAGCCTCACTGAATAAAAGACACTTTTGCCCTGGCAAAAGATTGTGATTAACACGTCCAGTCAAATACTGACATTAATGACAGTAGCAAAATATTGCCGGCTTTTAAAACGTTAATGTTCTGAAAAATTTGGAAGCAGTGATGAGCCCACCCAAAATACTCAACCAACCAATCACTTTGCGCTTGGTTGTATGGTGAATTTTGTTCCAAAGTCAAGGTGAAGAGATGGAATTAATATGCATGTGAGCCACTATCTAACTGACTGGAAAAAAAGGTGTAGGGGCTGAATGGCCTTCTCCTGTTCCTATGTTCAAACACTAGGTTAGCCATCTGGTTAGACTTCTGAACAGACCTCTCAAATTTCAAATCTAATGTTGATCTTGCTTTTTGTGTTCCTTCTTTGCAGCTGTAACTTTGTATTCCTCACCCTGTTCTATCACCCTATGATCTTTGTATGGAATGATGTGCCTGTACTGCATGCAAAACAAAACTTTTCACTGTACCTAGGTACATGTGACAAAATAAATCAAATCAAAATCATTCTGTTATTAGCCAGTAATATCAGCGAATTAATGTTTGTGAAAGGCGTGCCTGTACTATTTTAATGAAAAAATGCCATGCAAATACGTTATCCTGTTTATCAAATCAAAATTATATCTTCACTTGCTAAGTGTGTCCAACTAATTGTTCTAGTCTTGCAAATGAAACTTTATTTTTGAATAATTGCTTAGCAGAAGTTGCTAAACAGATTGCTTTATGGCAGTCAGAGCAAGAGACTAGATACCAACCGAAGCATTTCACTGCTGATTTTAACAATTACTGTTTTCATTTGCATTTATAAGATAGCTTTTAAACAAATCTTCCTTCCCCAAATCTTCATGACAATGGGGCCACCTGAAGCGTCTAACTCTGTCATTCTTGCAACTGAGAAGGAAATAACAAGCCCTCTCCTCCAAACCCCCTGCCCCAGTTACACAATTTCTTTTCCCCCTCGACTACGAGTCTTTGGAAATGCTAACAAGCACCTAGGCTTCTGCGATAATTTCAAACTGTATCTTTGCTGGCCATCACAACTCTTCACTCTCACTGCTTGTAAAGTGCAAATTGCGAGGCACAAGAGTGGATCGTTGATCGCATTCAGCAGGGAAGAAGCGAGGCACTTTTAACATTACTGAACAGTTCTGACACACGCTGTACCCTGAACACGTTCCTCAAATGTAATGAAAATCTGTTTTAAAAGAAAGGCTTTTTTTTGCTGTTGTTGTTGTGAGGTGGAAAGTATCTATCTAAGCCATTACATTCCAGAGTTTAACTCAAGGTCAGACTATATTAGTGTGCATCAGGCTCGATTGTGGAGGAGGAGGGCCGGAGGAAAATGGATAAAAGAACTTCCGAAATTGTTCTCCAACATATTTAGTTCAGCAACAGAATGCTGTCCTGATAAGAGTTACGTTGGAGAGTTGCCATGTTACCTCCTACTTCTTAAGCATTCAAAGTGCCTGTTCCCAAAACATTTTACAACATCAGAGTTTTTTGTCTCTCAATTTTTTGTTGGGTCTTTTTTCTCTCTTATGCCCCCTCCCAATCAGAGT
The DNA here is from genome assembly GCF_021869965.1 of Rhincodon typus. Lineage (NCBI taxonomy): Eukaryota > Metazoa > Chordata > Chondrichthyes > Orectolobiformes > Rhincodontidae > Rhincodon > Rhincodon typus. The sequence continues at coordinate 13,496 of NW_025967150.1, forward strand.
CCTTGAAAGAGTTTGCATTTTAAACACCAAACCAGCCCCCCCCCCCAGCCATCTGGCTGCAGTTATTCCATAAATGTCGGTGCAGGAGAAGGGGTCACATTGAGTGAAATTACAGATTGCTTCCTTAATGGGGTGGGGGGAGCGGTTTGGGGGGAGGACAACTGCCTGCCTCCCATGATCACAGCTGCTGCCTCTGCACAGGATTGTTTTGCAATGTTGTGCAGCCATTACATTGTGCTGTCACAGAGAGAGAGAGAGAGAGAGAGAGCAGCCTTTGAGGGAGGGAATGTTATTGATATTTGCTTACAAGCAGAGATAAGATATAGAGCTTGTATCACTGTCCTGGCATCCACATTTTGCAGACTGCGGTGGAAAATTTGATGAAAGGAGTACATTTGGACAAGGAGTATCATTAAGATAGGAGGACTGGAAATTTTCCATCAGTACTTAGTTGCCTTTGTTTTCCCATCATTACTGGACTGGGGGAAGCGCTCCCTCGGTATTCACCAAAAGATATTTCAAAAATAGCCCTGTAGCGTGATAATGTCTCGTAGGAAAATTTGCACACTTTGAGTATTAAAAACATTAGTTTGGTACCAGAAGTATTAATGCTGGCAATTGTTAACTGGACCATCCTAGTTTTTAATTGCCCCTCAGTGAGGTCAGATTGCTCTGAGGAAGGGTCACTGGACCCAAAACGTTAACTGTGATTTCTCTCCACAGATGCTTCTGAGCTTTTCCAGCAATTTCATGTTTTTGTTTCTGATTTCCAGCATCTGCAGTTCTTTCGGGTTTCTCAGATAGTTTGTTGTTTGTTTGTCAATGCTGCAGCCCTGTAACCCTGTACTGTGCCTGCAACTCAACAAGTTCTGTTTCACTGTTCTATTAACCAAGTTGATGAACAACCAGAAAACAAAAAAAAAGCAGGAAATCACAGCGGGTCAGGCAGCATCCTTGGATGACCCACTCTGATCTCCAACATTTTTTGTTTTCAGTGCAGATTCCAGCGTCTGCAGTAATTTGCTCCTTGATCAGTATCCTGGTCATGTTGTTTTGAAGTCAAAGAACACCAGGTTATAGTCCAATAGATTTATCTAAAATCACAAGCTTTTTGAGCACTGCTCCTTCGTCAGGTGATGCAGGAGCAGCACGTGGATAGCTGGTGATTTCAAATAAACCTGTTGGACTATAACCTGGTGCTGTGTGACTTCTGACCTTGTCCACCCCAGTCCAACACCGGCACCTCCACATCATAACTTTAAGAAGCAACACATTACTCTACATTATTCTCTTCCTTGCTAACTTCAACAAGCAACACATTTCTCCTCATTATTCTCTTCCTTGCTAACTTTAAGGAGCAATGAATTTCGCTGCTTTATTCTTGTCTCTGCTAACTTGGACCTTGCGGAGTTGATCTCCCCAGCTCCTGTGATTTTTAAGGAGACTCTGTGAATAAGTTAAAATAACGTGCAGTCTCAAATGGGACCTGATTTGTGAGGTTGGCCCTCATTTCCTTGACAGCTTGAAAATACTCTGTTGATCTATTGCATATAAACTACAAAGAGAGAAAAATAGTTTTGTTATAAGTAAGGATTAAAATAACACATTCAAATTGGTCCTCCGATGAGGACTGACCATGTTTAAATTGGTGCCCCCTTTCTCTATTTATGGCTCTCCTGTGAAGCTATTACTAGAGCTCATGCATGTTTTGTTGTTTTTTCCAACTAGAGTTTGAGTTTCAGTTTGAAGAGGGCGAGTTTGTCCAGGCAATTAAAGACATATTCTACTTGGTAAGGCTCCCCTCAGCTAAGTGATGGCCAACCCCGGCTGCAGGTCAAACATAGGTCAAATAATATTCGAAGCTCTTCCGCTAATAAACTGAATTGCTGTCAAGCTTTTGAGGAATTAAAAACGAACAGCTTAATTATGTTTGGGGGGGGCGCGTTGCGGTGGGCTATAGCTCCTGCAGTCTTTGGATTCAGCCATGCTTCAGGTCAATGGAAAATTCTGCAACTTTGTCCTCTCCAAACATTTTTTGTCATATACAGACACTCCGACTGACGTGGAAGTAATGTGAACGACCCTGTTAGATACTGGGAGATGTGTGGCCTAGTGGTAATGCCATTGGATGAGTAAACTGGAGTTAATGCTCAGGACAAGTGGTGGAATTTCAATGAAACAATAATCTCAAGTTGAAAGTTTGTCTCAGTGATGCTGACCATGAACCTATTTTTGATTGTCACAGAAGCCCATCTAGTTCACTTTTTGGGAAGGAAATCTGCTGTCCTTACGTTGTCTGGCCTACACATGACTCCAGACCCATAGCAATGTTGGCTCCTGACTACTCACAAAGACAGTTAGGGGTGGGCAATAAATGTCATCTTTTTCAGCAATACCTGCATCCCACGAATGAGCTAAAGAAAAAACTTGATGAAAACCAATCCTTCAAATAAAAGCAACATGCTGGAAATGTGAAGTAAGAACAGAGAATGTTGGAGATGCTCAGCAGGTCTGGCAGAGTCTGGGTAAAGAGAAACAGAGTTAACATTTCAGGTCCTGTGTGACTCTTCTTCAGAACAGTTCAGATTGGACTTGGACCTCAGAGTTTCTCCAGCACTTTATGTTTTTATATATGAGAGTTCTTGAATGGCGTATCATAGAAAGCTCTTATCATAGAATCCCTACAGTGAGGAAACAGGCCCTTCGGCCCAACAAGTCCACACCGACACTTGGAGCATCCCACCCAGACCCATCCCCCTATAACCCACCTAATCTACAGACCCTTGAACACTACGGGCAATTTAGCTTAGCCAATCCACCTAACCTGCACATCTTTGGACTGTGGGAGGAAACCGGAGCACCCGGAGGAAACCCACGCAGACACGGGGAGAATGTGCAAACTCCACACAGACAGTCGCCCGAGGGTGGAGTTGAACCCTGGTCCCTGGTGCTGTGAGGCAGCAGTGCTAACCACTGAGCCACTGTACCACCCCGTATACATTGACAATGCACTCTGGTAATGTTTTAGATGCTTGCTTCCATACGAGCCGTCCCATCTTAATCCCATTTCCCATGTCATGTAACAAGATATGAAGAACACCATGAGTGAGGTCCACTGTTGGTGTCCTCACACCCCAGAAGCGAGATACTCAGGTCAACTTCTGACCTGACGAATTGCCCGTCTCAGCCAATTAGTAGTAGTTGAATGTGACATGTCAAAAGTTGCCTTCCTGTCAGAGACAAGGGGTTTGGAGGTTCAGCCACTGGCATGTGCCTCATTGTAGACCAAATTAACTCAGTATTGGTCTGAAAGCACAATCTGGACTTGAGAGCCAGTCCAGCAGGAAGATAGAGAAATCCTTGACCTCTTCTAAACACACCCAAAGGTTCACCTTCTGACCTTGCAACTTGTGTTGGTGACTGTAGGGTACAGGCTTTGTTTGATCTTCTGCGTCTACCTGCTGTGTAGCTAGACTGTACCATGAGTTTGTACGTATCTTTTAATATCCTCATCGTTAACATTTCAGTGTTGTTATCGCAGATGCTATGGTTCATCCCTATTCACAGCTTGCTTGCTTGCATCAGCCTTCCTAAGTGCTGGAGAATGATAATCAGTTTAAAGGGGCGGTGAGAACCATTTTCAAAACTTGATGGAAAGGTGCCTGATACCACTCTTACCAAGTAGTAATCTCACATCCTGCTCTCACATTCAAAAAACAAAGGATTATTGTCCAAAATGTCAAACACCATATAATGACCTCTTAATGTACTTGGAGCTTTTGGTGTATCTCAGTGATGGAAATATGAGGCTGCACAGCAACTTCATGGTCTGGTAATCATTTCTTTATTGGCACTGTAATGTTTCCAGCTCCCTTTGCAAAAACGCTAGCTGCACATGCAATAAGATGTGAAGCAAAGTCTCAGAAGTTGTGCCATAATGTTGTGAAGTTGCCGTTGTCCTGCACATAAATGACCTGCCACCTAAAGCAATATATCCTAATCGGCACACCACTCTGAATGGAGCAAGTCTCAGGAACAGTGACAGTCTGTTTTCACTCACATAAAATGCCCTAGTTCCTACAGCAGCAAGCATTTAATTGTTTAATGCCTTTTCTTGGTCTAAAGATTCAAAATTGTGAACATGGAGCAGGAGTAGGCCATTCATTTTCCCCCCACCCCGAGTCTGATGTCCCATTAAGTAAGATCATGGCTGATCTCAAATCCGCATCCCTGCCTATCCCCCAATAAACTTTCATCCTCTTTAGTTCACGAGAACTTATCTATCTCTGTCTTAAAAAGATTCAAGGACTCTGCTTCCTCTAACGTTTGAGGAGGGGAGATTGAAGACTCCGGACCCTCCAAGAGAAGTAAATTCCACCATTGTTTTAAATGGGTTACCTCTCATTTTTAAAGACTGACCCCTAGAATGAGATTCTCCCACAAGGGGAAACATCCTCTCCACATCCACCGTGTCAAAAGCATCTCAGAACTTTATTTGTTTCAATAAGGTTGCACCTTGCTCTTAAGCTCCAGCTAATATAAGCCTTGCCTGTCCAACTTTAACCCTCATAAGACAACACATTCATTCCAGATATCTGTCTTATAAGCCTGCTATTTACTGCTTCCAATATGTTTCATCGTTCAATAAAAATATGCTTTTACTGTTTTAATATTTCCAAGCGTTGCAACAAACTGTCTTAGCAACTTTAAAATGCAACATTGCACCATTATAATGTTCAAATGTAGCTGTTTAATCTTATTCCTACCACCTCTGGACTCCATTATTCATAAGAATATAAGAAATATGAGCAGTGGTGGGCCATCTGGTCTGTCAGGCCTACTCCACCATACAGTTAGATCAAGGCTGATCTTTCCCTGGACTCAGTTCCAATGATGTCTTGGTCAGACACAAACCGTAGTTCAGATGGAATACCATTCCTGACTTGTACTGAGTCTTGTTCGCTCATCAAGTAGTGAGCCGTCTGATCTTTGTTGGTTCTTATCCCAACGAAACCTCGATGTAAAACTTTCTCTCCATGGCCTCACCCTTCTCAGTGAGCTGTTCCATCCCTACAACTCTCCGAGCTCTTTGAATTCTTGCGTCTTACACATCCCCAATTTTTATGGACAGAAAGATTTGCATTTATGCAGCTTCTTCCATGTCTTTGAGAAGTCTCAAAGTGTATTACAGCCAATTAAATACTTTTGAAGTGAAGTGACTGCTGTAATATGGGAAACGTAGTAGCCAATTTACACACAGCAAGTTCCCACAAACACAATATGAAAATAACCTAGTTAATTGTTTTTTTGTGATATTGATTGAGGGATAAATATTGACCAGGGCACTAGGGGATAAGTCCACAGCACTTCTTCAAAACACTTTTAAAATCCACTTGAGAGGGAAGATAGGGTCTTGGTTGAATGTCTCATCTGAGAAACAGGATCACTGACCCCTTCAGGGCTGCACTGGAATTTCCACCATTGTCGTGCCTTCAGCTGCTCCCCGATCCCCGTAACCCTCTACCTCCCTCTTGCACTCCCTCAAACCTACCTCTTTGACCATGCTTTCGATCATCTGTTCTATCTCCTGATGCGATTCAGTGTCATATTCTGTTTGGTGATCATTCTTGTGATGTATCTCGGGGACATTCTTCTCCATTAAAGCTGCTTCCTGAATGCAAGTTGTTGTTGACTTGATGCCCAGTTGTTCTGAGCAATCTCTTTGCTTTAGGGTCTGTAATGTTGACACTGACACCCAACAGAAATCATTTCTCATTGATGCAAACGCTGCTGCATAAATGCATTTCGCTGAAGCCCACTGACACTTTCCACCAATAAGTTTGATTTTTGTGAAGCAAAGGTGTTAAGGAGTATGGGCCAAAGGCAGGTCAATGGAGTTAGGCCACAGCTCAGCCATGAGCTCATTGAAAGGTGGGACAGGCTTGAGGAGCTGAATGGCCAACTCCTTGCACCTATGTTCCTAATGCACATCTACTCAATGGGATTTGCTAAATGAGTGCCTTTCTGCATTTTTATGAATGAGCAACTCCTCATGGTTAGCAAGGACAAACCAGTCAGTCACTTTACTCTGGGCACACATGTACTGAGCAGATTGATTCTGAAAAGGGGGCAGTCAGACTTTGTTATTGCTGCCGGATGGCTCTTCACTCGGACCTTGAGGTGTTAAAGCAGACCCAATTGAGAGCAATCCCAACAGAGCGACAACATTACAACGCTGTCTGCACATTGGCCTCCTTGTTAATTTGTATTGTAAGATCTGAAGTTAATTTTGTTTGCATTCCTAATGCATTACCACTTTCCCAGCGGTCTATGACATATCCATTCTCAAATTCCCATTCAAATCGATTGTTTGCAAATAATTAAGCTTTTAAGAGATGGTGGTTTGTACACGACAAATTAGAGGTCCTGATCATTATACATCATAGAATGTAAATTTACTTGGATGGAGTGAGATGTCTCAGGTGATTGAAGTATATTTGACTGTAAATATTTTTGCTAAATAATTTGGGAGTAATGGTTCCATACTGGGGACTGTGAGAGGAGCTGGTGTAAGCAAGGGGTGAGGAGAGATGAAACATCCAGGACAAAAGTCAGCTGCTTTGTTGGTTCTCTAAAGCAGGAATCTAAAGAGACAGATACCTTCCATGTTTAAGAATGAATTCTCTGTTGTGTAAAAAAAATGTTGGCAGCTTTGAAAGCTGTCATTTTGCTTATCTCTGGATGATGATGTGATGTCGGACAGGGTCTAGGGTACACCATTCTCTCCGCTTGTGATGAGAAGCTAAAGTTAAATGGAATGTTTGTTTAGTAGCCTGCCTGTAGCAAGGCGGTTCATTGTGAAGTCATGGGTTTCTATCAAGGACAGTAAGTCATTCACTTCTTCTAGTTTGTCTGATATGATTCACTTTCAAAGATCTTTTAGAACCACATCCATTTTTTTCCCCCCAAAAATGGTGTATTCCTTTTGTCCTTGATATTTTGCTTCAAGGGTTGGGGGTTAATTGCATGAAGTCACGGTTTTCATGTGATTAGAGCAATTATTATGACTTTCTAAATCCACAAGTCATCCTCAGCAAGCAACAGGCACTGCATTAAAGAACGAATCAGCTGATCTTGGGAGTCTGAAGTCCCACATATTAAAGTCTCCCCGCATTTTTGCTGTTATTTTTAGCGTGGGCATGTTATTTTGTCATTAAACTTAATTCCAAGCATCGACCAATGCTGCCCTTTCAAAAAGAACCACCAAATACTTTGCATTTCAGACCAGAGACAGAATTCTTGAAAGTCAATAGCTGGAGGCAGTGTATCAATTAACGTTTAGCACATCAAATTAGACTCAGTTCATTGCAATTACCCAAAAAACGAAATCACATGAATAGTAACAGATTTGAGAACAATTATTAAATAATAAACAAGGAGCATTTATCTATTTTGGAGGTAGAAGGGTGCCAATTTTGGCTTGAAACAAATTAATTATCTCCCTGGAAAGGAGATTTTAGGCAGGAAGTTATTTATGATTTGTCCATAATATTCATTGTTCTGTTGAAATGGTGTGGATCATGTCTACATCTAGATTCACAGCTTATCTCCTTATTTTTGGAAGTTTTTATCAAACTGCAACAAATTTGATCATTTTCCCAAAAGACACTGGGATGTCCTCGGGGCCTCAATGCATATTCCAAAATATTGTCACATCATTGGAAATTTAAAGGCAGCGGCTTGAGTCACACACTATTTTTTGAGTGCAGCGCCTTGTCAAGAAACTGTAGCTACCTCCGAATCACCTTCTGTGAACAGATGAATACATATCGGTGGCCTAAAGCTGAATACCTGGTGCTGTTTAGGAATTAATTCAAGCTGGGCATTACACAGAGTTTAATTTTAATACTGCCATTATGGTGATAATGTTTGCAGTGTAAAAGGTTTTACAGTGTCAGACCACAGGGCAGTTTCTGCTAACGCAGCAAGGGGTGACTGCTTAGCCATTGAATGAGGACTCAGTTTGCCAGTTGGCACTATAAAAGGCTTTACTGTGTTGTTCTGGAATTCTTTTAACACAATTGTCGAAAACATAAGCAAAAGATTTTCTTGCAAGTCAGAAGATTTCCCTATAAGTCGAGCTTATTTATAATTCTGAATGATTATGAAGGAAATCTATGGGATATATAAGATACTCTATTTCAGTATTCTTGGGAAAGACCCTGAGAAGAGTCCCAATAAACACAATGTTATTTTTGCAAGGAACAGGAAACTTAACAGAATTCAGCACTCTGTACTACATGAGGTAATGGAAATGTGAAGAAACAGTGCAGGAATTAATTGTTGTATCTGACCGTTTATTGACAAAACTAGAAAGGGCTTGAAAAACTCTAGATTTTCTTCATAATGCTGCATTTCAAAGCCTAGTAATAAAGAAGGGTGCATTGGTTAAGAATTATTATGTGATTTGTATGATTATGAGGAGGTGATAAAAGAATTTCTTTCAGGAACCATGATGTCTCAAAAGGTTCTTTTTTATTCGTTCATGGGATGTGGGTGTCATTATAAGGCCAGCATTTGTTGCTTATCCCTAATTGCCCCTTGAACTGAGTATCTTGAAGTGAGTGGATTGTAAGGCCAGTTCAGAGGGCAGTTTAAGAGCCAACCATATTGCTGTGGATCTGGAGTCACATGTAGCACAGACAAAGTAAGGATGGCAGATTTCCTTCCCTAGAGGAAGTTAGTGAAACAGATAGGGTTTTACAACATTGTGAAGTTTCACTGTTTGTGTGTCTACCTTCGCAAATACACTTAGCTGTGCAATATTGTATTCCTTTTCGCCTACTGCATCACCGTCCCCCCACACATTGTTCACTCCTTTGTGGGAGTAAACATGTACATTGCATGTGTTGTGTACATACTGTCAGTCAGTTTTGTGATTCAATTTCATTAATTGAATTTAAGTCCCACCAGCTACTGTGTCCGCAAAGCATTGGCTTGGTCCTCTGGATTGCACTGTTGTCTCCTTGCTTTTGAAGAAGTCGGTGTTAGATCTTGCATAGATTGCTGAGTTTTTTTAGTGTATTATACCAGTCTACATTTGGATGTTTTACAAGGTAAGTTAAGAAAAGCCTGGTTCTAAGGAAGGTCACTCGACCTGAAACGCTAACTCTGATTTCCCTTCACAGATGCTGCCAGACCTGCTGAACTTCTCCAGCAATTTCTGTTGTTGTTTAAAGAAAGCTGGTATTTGTACAGCATCTCTCACATTCCCAGGACTTGCTAAAAGCTTCACAGTCACTGAACTACTTTCAAAGTGTAGTAATTATTTCACTTCAGCCAGCCAATTTGTGCAGAGCAAGGTCCCTTATAAAGCAATGAGATAATTGATCAGATAAAATGCTTTTATGGTGTTAATTATGAGGAATTACTCAATTTAAAGCACAAAATTAAGCCATTCAACCTTAATGGGTTCATGCTAGTTTTCATGCCTCCTGAATCTCCTCCTATCCCTCTTTATTGAAGCCCTTTAATGAGTTACAAATTTCAGTACAATCTGGGGTAACAGTGGTGAAAAGATAGATGATTTTGAATGCACAGTATGTTATTCCTTTTCTCCACTGGTACATTGCCTTCAGCTTTAAAGGACATGCAGCTAAAATCGAAAAAGTTCAAGCTGATGCCAGTATAGGAAGCCAGTTAGAACATAAGAACATAAGAACTAGCAGCAGCATTAGACTATCTGACTCCTCGAGCCTGCTCGGCCATTCAATATGACCATGGCTGATCTGTTTGTGAACTCAGCTCCAATGACCCAGCTGCTCTCCATCGCTCCCAATTCCCTTACTGGCCAAAAATTTATGTATCATTGCCTTAAAAACATTCAACAAAGTAGCCTCAATTGCTTCTCTGGTCAGGGAATTCCACAAATTCACAACCCTTTGGGTGAAGAAGTTTCTCCTCAACGCAGTCCTAGCTCAGTTGGCTAGAGGTCCAGTGATGGTTCAGAATACTCCTGACAGTGTGGAGTTTGGTTCCGTTCTGGCTGGGGTAGACCAGGGTTGACCTTCCCATACAATCCTGGGATAAAAACATGGTTTAAGAAGTGGTTCGGAGACCCTGAAGGAATTGATGATGGGTACAACCTGAAGAAGAAAGCACCATCTCTGGGGAATGTGTGAAGCATTTGCAATAAAATAAAGGAGTTAACATCTTGGAGCAGATTCAGTTTAATAAGCCTCACAAAGATGTAGTTGTGGACACACCAGGTTTGGAAACTAGGAATTCCTGGATTTTCAGTGAGAAAGGGCAAGGGAGGAGACGAAGCTGGAATAGTAAATCTTGGGATAAAGACAGTCAAGAGAAAGGGTCTGAGCTCAGAAAACCAACTTGCAGAATCAGTCTGGATGGAGCTAAGAAGCAGCAAAGGGGCAGAGAGCAGTGGTGGTGATAAGATGCAGGCCATTGATCAGTAATTGTGATTTATGAGCTCAGTATGTATCAATGATGAGAGGACCATGTGGCAAAGCTAATGTAGTAACCATGGAAACTGGACTGAACTATTCAGGGTTCGGGAGGTATCATACCCCACTCCCACCACCTTGGAAGAAAGGGGGTTAAAAACAGACCAACTTTGACAGAAGACAGTGGTGTAATGCTGGTCTGAAAAAGCTGCGTGTAGGACCTCCACCCTTCAGTGGAAAGAGAATCCCACACACCTCAGTTCTCATTTCCCTGCTATAGGAAGGATGTTGTGAAACTTGAAAGGGTTCAGAAAAGATTTACAAGGACGTTACCAGGGTTGGAGGGTTTGACCTGAATAGCTGGGGCTATTTTCCCTGGAGCGTCAGAGGCTGAGGGGTGACCTTATAGAGATTTATAAAATCATGAGGGGCACCGATAGGGTGAATAGCCAAGGTCTTTTCCCCAGGGTAAGGGAGTCCAAAACTAGAGGGCATAGGTTTAAGGTGAGAGGGGAAAGATTTAAAAGGGACCTAAGGGGCAACCTTTTCATGCAGAGGGTGATGTGTGTATGGAACAAGCTGCCAGAGGAAGTGGTGGAGGCTGGTACATTTACAATGTTTAAAAGGCATCTGGATGTGTACATGAATAGGAAGGGTTTAGCGGGATATGGGCCAAATGCTGGCAAATGGGACTAGATTAATTTAGGATATCTGGTCAGCATGGACCGAAGGGTCTGTTTCCGTGCTGTACATCTCTGTGACTCTAAGAGCTGGGTAAGATGGACCAATTTAGGCAGGGAGAGTGGGAGCAGACTGGGGATTGGGGCAAGGGAGATGGGGTTTGGAGACCTGGCAAGGAAGGACAAAGGGGACAGATCAGATCTGAGGGTGGGATGTCCTTGATGCCTACAGTGTGACCCCCAATGCATTTTTGCCTCAGATGGTGAAAAATAACCTCTCCACTTGCCCTTGTGTTGCACAGCCCAACAGATCATGGTGGTGGAGGCAGCATTAGGCCCTTACTTGCCACTTCAGTAAACCC
>NW_025967151.1:0-23816 GCF_021869965.1 Rhincodon typus
TTACTGAATTTGTCTTTGCCAAGCGTGTGATTATAGGATGTTACTATATTGGAACTGTTAATTATTAGTAGTTAATATATATTATTTTGTTAAGCATTTTGATAGAGTTATGGTTAAGCCAATTATTTTCTTTTTATTTTTTCTGTATTTTAACTTGTGTAAAAATAAAGTGTGTTTTGCTTAAAGTCAAATAGTTTGGCCAATCAAATTGCATCTGGAATGCAACGCCTTAACACTCACCTGTAAAATAAGAAAAAGTGGGGTCTAGGCTATCTTCTTCATATATTTTGAGCGGATTTGCTCTGGTCCATATTGGTATGAGCCAGTTCTACTTTTCCTTTCTCCCCCTCTTCACAGTCACGATAAACCGTATCTTCCCACACATTTCCCATTGTGAATGAATGCACTTCAAACTATCACTGATACAATCAATATTTTTAATTTTTCAAGTAAATTTGGCTCTCTGTAAAGTAGCAAAACCATTTTCTTATAGACCCATTATGAAGAGCTTTTCACAAGATATTAAAGTGTGTTATTGAAGTTTTGCTGTAAATTGGTCTGCTCGCTTTATGAAATAAGCAGAGATGATAAATTTCCTTAAGTAGCAACATCTAAAGGTTCATTTTTCACACACAACAGCTTCACCGATTTCAGGATACATCCAGGAACTTACTTAGTTGCTTGTATTGCAACTGGGGATGTGAAGTTTCTTCCCTGATGTCTTTGAGGTGTTCACTTGGACTATTAAGACTTTCCTTCCTTTCCCTTCAATTCTCATGGAAAGTTGGTGACTGATTCAGGAATGCTCGATAAAAGCTTACCGGTCCCCATTGCTGTTTCAGAGGTGATCATTAGAGCAGAGAAGGTTTGAAGGAGATTTAATCGAGGGGTTCAAAATGAAGACAGATGTCACATAAAGAGAAATGTTTTCGGTTCAATCAATTCCAGAGGACATGGGTTTAAGGTCTTTGGCTATAGGAGCAAAGGTAACAGGAACAAAAACAGTTTATGCAATGCATGGTTAGGGTTTGGAATGCACAGTCTACTAGGCTTATGGAAACAGGTTCTGTAGTGATTGGAACGAGGTCAGCCAGTTATACCTTATAGAATAAGAGTTCCTTGATTGGGGCTGTTAATCTGGTCTAATCAGGGAGCCCTGGCTGACAGATATAAACAGGAGTGTCAGGGTCATCTACTATGTACGTGTAATAAAAGGTGATTTGGTGAGGGGATACCAGCCTCCTGTGAAGTTATTTCAGGTTCAATAATAACATTCTAAAGGGAATGGGATAACTGTTTGAAAAGGAGAGGTTTGTGGACTGTGGGGCAAGAACAGGGCTGTGGGAGTAATTGGATAACTCTTCCAGTTGCACGGCACAAATTTAATGGGCCAAATAAACTCCAACTGTGTTGCTGTGTTCTGAGGAAGAGTCACCGGACCTGAGAATCTAACTCTGATTTTTTTCTTCCTAGATGCTGCCAGACCTGCTGAGCTTTTCCAGCAATTTCTGTTTTTGTTCCTGATTTATAGCATCCGCAGTTCTTTCAGTTTTTATTTCGTATCCAACTGTGTTGTATCACATTGGTGCCAGCAGCACAGGGTGGTCAGGGGGTTACATCAGGGCCAGTAACTGGGGTTCGTACCCTGGGGCCAGAAGCAAGACCTGCGGCTGAGATTTCTCACCTTGGCTCAGTGGAGACAATCATTTATCACAAGATGATGCATAAGACGATAAGATATAAGATATAAGTCGGCACAACATTGTGGGCCGAAGGTCTGGACTGTGCTGTACTGTTCTATGTTCTATGTTCTATGTTCTAAGACCAGGAATAGGCTGTTCAGCCAACATGGCTGACCTTGATCATGTCCATCTCTATCATTGCAACAAAAACAGTGGTACCAGGGAAACTCAGCAGGCCTGATAGCTTCTGTGGAGAGAAACAAAGTTAGCGCTCCATACCCATTCTGACTCTTCTTCAGACATGGAAACACACGTGTCAGGAGCAGTGTTCAGGAACAGGGCGCTAGAGCCTTTTATTCAATCTACACATACACTCCCCCATTCCATTATAACAATTCAACCAGTGACTGAGACTGAACCTTGATTTTAAAATTCCCATCCTCATTTTCAAATCTTACCCCAGCTTCACCCCTCCCTATTCTATAGCCTCTTCCAGGCCCTAAACCCCTCCCTATCTCTATAGCCTCCTCCAGGCCCTAAACCCCTCCCTATCTCTATAGCCTCCTCCAGGCCCTAAACCCCTCCCTATCTCTATAGCCTCCTCCAGCCCCTAAACCCCTCCCTATCTCTATAGCCTCCTCCAGCCCCCCCAGCCGGACCTATCTCTGTAATATTCTCCAACCCACACAACCCTCCCTATCTCTGGAACATCCCTCACCCCCACAACCGTCTCTATCTCGTTAACCTTCTCTCGCCCCCACACCTCTCCCTATCTCTGTAACCTTCTCTCGCCCCCAACACCCCTCCCTATCTCTTTAACCTTCCCTAGCCCCCACACCCCTCCCTATCTCTGTAACATTGTCTAGCCCCCACACCCCTCCCTATCTCTGGAACATCCCTCACCCCTACACCCCTCTGAGATATCCACATTCTTCTCATTCTGACCTCTTGTGCAAGCCCCTGAATTTAGTCACTCCTCCATTTATAAAGGTATCTTCATTTGCGTGGACTGTAAGTTTTGGACCTCTCTAAGTCTCCTTGCCTCTCCATGTTCCTTTAAGATTCTGACTGAAACCTAGCTCTTGGAGCATGTTTTTGGCCACCTGTCTTAATATCTCCTGATGTGGCTCAGCATTAGATTTTATTTAGTAACACTCCCACATACACCTTGGGTGCTGTTTAAATGCAGGTTGTTGGTGTGCTGATCCCGAGCCACAGTGTAGTTTATTTAACTAATGGGAAACCCGAACATGCTATTGGTAACGAGGAACTCCAACCAATTTTCAAAATGTCTGATTGATTACTGTTGATGAAGATTGCATTTCCCATTGCAGTTCCTGCTAAAGAGAGAGAGGTGACCTTGCGACAGACATGTTTTTATTTGCAAATATGTATAGCAAGTTGTTGATAGCCTTAAGAGATGGTCTGCTATTTCTATTGTGTATGGGGGCTAGTAGGAAGGGCAAAGCAAGATGAAGGAATAATTGTGTGAAAGGACACGGTATATATTTTATCATGGAGATCCTGCTTGATCAAGAATGGTGATAACATCACAACTGAAATCATAGACTGCATACAAATTGGCTAAATTCACCATCTGGAGTCAATACTTTCTTAGGTTTGTAATTCACATATAGAATCATATGAAGAAACATAGAAAATCAGAGCTGGAGAAGGCTATTCAGCCCTTCAAGTTTCTTCTACTGTTGAATATGATCATGGCTGATCAATCAGTCCCATTTTCTCTCCATTTCTTTTGATCCCCTAAGAACTATATCGATCTCCTTCTTGAACACACTCTGTTTTGGCCTCAACCACTTCCTGTGGCAGAGAATTGCACAGGCTCACCACTCTCACAGTGAAGACATTTCTCCTCATCTCTATTTTAAATGGCCTACCCTGTGTCCTTGGACTCCCCAGCCATAGGGAACATCCTTCCTGTGTTTCCCCCGTCTAGCCCTATTAGAACTTTCCAGTTTTCCGTTAGATTCTGCCCTCATTGCCTGATTTCAAATGAATATACAGGCTACAGAGGCAATTCTGCCCATCCTGCCAATGTTGGCTCTTCAAAAGCACTCTCCAATTAGTCCCATTTCGCTGTAATTTTCCACCTGGCATATTTGGAGGAGGCCATTCAGTCCCTTGAGCTTATTCAAACATGCCATGAGGACAGCACTACATCTCTAATTACCCACCTTTGATCAATATCACTCTTATCTAATAAAAATTGAACTTGAAATTTAAATTGTTCCACCCAGCAATCAACAATTTAGGGGAGAAAATTTAACATTTTCACTCCACTGTTTTGTGGAAAGGTGCTTCATGATTTTAGTCCTGACTTTGCCCAGTTTGAATTTTGGGGATGTTCTGAATTTCCCTAGCTATGGGTGCAGCTGGTCTATATCTGCTCCATCGAATCCATTTATCACGTTGTTCATCACAAAAAACCCGAAAAAGGTACAAGTTAGCATCACGTACCACATTGTCATGTAACACAATGCTTCAGACAGGAACTGTGGAGATATAATCATTCACCTTCTCTGCCTTCCTAACAAAACAAATGCGGTGCCCTATCTGTCACCCATTTACTGCTGGGGATCGCTCGAAATTTGTTGTTTTCCTATTATTCATCAATCAAGCTCACATTAACAAACACTCATAAAGGAATAATTGGGGAGTAGTAATCATCTTGATTGCAGGTAGCCTTAAACTCTCCCTTGGTAAGTATATAATGTGAAATGTGCTTTTACTTCTAAATTACCTCTGAAAGTCTTTATCTAGTTTCTATCATCCCCTCATCATTGATGGCAAAATGGTGCATTAGTGTAAGCAAAAGAGGAAAACCATCCTGGATAAAACTGATAGCTAACGTCTTCACTGCGACAAAGCCTTAGGTTCAAAGACAATAAGATGCCTTGTACATAGAGTCATAGAGCTGTACAGCATGGAAACAGACCCTTCGATCCAACTCTTCCATGCCAACCAGATATCCTAAATAAATCTAGTCCCATTTGCCAGCATTTGGCCAATATCCCTCTAAACCCTTCCTATTCATATACCCATCCAGATGCCTTTTAAATGTTGCAATTGTACCAGCCTCCACCTCTTCCTTTGGCAGCTCATTCCATGCATACATTAATCTCGATTTCATTGCAATGTGGAACATCATCCTAAATGAAAGGCCCAATGTATGTGACACTCTGTACAAAATGTGCATAAAGGAGACGTGATAGTACATGAATTTTAGCTGATGTAAATTAAAGTTGTCACCAGTTCAACCATTAGGGATAACATTCCAAACAGAACAAGTGTAATTCTGAGATAGTAGGAACTGCCGATGCTGGAGAATCTGAGATAACAAGGTGTGGAGCTGGATGAACACAGCAGGCCAAGCAGCATCAGAGAAGCAGGACAGCTGTCATTTCAGGTCTAGACCCTTCTTCAGAAATGTAATTCTGAATGGTTTTCCTCACCATATTGGAGGAAGGATATACTTATCTGAGAGTAAATGCAATAAAGATTCACCAGACTAATCAGAAGGCTGTCCCATATGGAGGAATGAGTAGAGCATGACTGTATTGCTCAGAGTTTAGATGCATGAAAGGAGATCTCACTGAAATATTTAAAAGGTTAAAGGGTGTTGACCCTGTAGCAGTTTGGATGTTTAGAACCAAAGGTCGTAGACTCTGGATAATTAGCTGGTCATTTAGAACTGAGATGCAGCAAAGTTGTCAAAAGCTTGTGACTCTTAGGAATTCTATACACAAGAGAGCCGTGAGTGCTCAGTCATTGCATTTTTTGTGTGCGTCTCTGTCTGGGCCAGCACTTACTGACAATCCCTAATTGCCGTTACGAAGGCGGTGGTGAGCTGCCTTCTTGAATCAATGATTGCACAATGTTCAGCTGACAAGTGGCAAGTAACATTCGTGCCACACAAATGCCAGGCTGTGATGATCATCAATAAGGGACAATCTAATCGCTGCCCTTTGACATTCAATGGTGTTACCATCACTGAATCCCTCACGTGCTGTGGGTTGGCCCACAATGCTGTTAGGGAGGGAATTCCATGATTTTGACCCAGTGACAGTGAAGGAACGGTGATATATTTCCAAGTCAGGATGGTGTGTGGCTTGGAGAGGAACATGCAGGGGGTGGTGTTTCCATGTATCTGCTGCCCTTGTCCTTCTAAATTCAAGTGGTCATGGGTTTGGAAGGTGCTGTCTGAGGACCTTTGGTGAATTTCTGCAGTGCATCGTGTAGATGGTACACACTGCTGGTACTGAGCATCGATGGTGGAGGGAGTGAATATTGTAGTCTGTGGATGCAGTGCCAGTCAAATGGACTGCTTTGTCCTGGATGGTGTCGAGCTTCTTGAGTGTTGTTGGGGCTGCACTCATCCAGGATAGCGGGGAGTATTCCATCACACTCCTGACTTGTGCCTTGTAGATGGTGGGCAGGCTTTGGGGAGTCAGGAGGGGAGTTACTCGCCGCAGTATTCCCAGCCTCTGATCTGCTCTCGTAACAGAAAGAATTGCGGATGCTGTAAATCAGAAACAAAAACAGAAGTTGCTGGAAAAGCTCAGCAGGTCTGGCAGCATCTGTGAAGAGAAATCCGAGTTAACCTTTCAGGTCTAGTAACCTTTTGTCAGAACTCCAGTTCTGAGGAAGGGACACCGGACCCGAAACGTTAACTCAGATTTCTCTTCACAGATGCTGCCAGACCTGCTGAGCTTTTCTGGCAACTTCTGTTTTTGCTGTTGTAGCCAATGTATTTATATGGCTGGACAGGTTCAGTTTCTGATCAACTGGGGGGATTCAGTGATGGTAATGCTACTGAATGTCAAAGGATTTAGATTCAGATAGAGGTCACAAGACTTTTGTCTCCAGAAATATCAAAGAACGTATGGATCGGTTGGAAAGGTGGGTGATAGGCCGTGGTTGCTGTTGCTCAGTTGCTGACAGTTTCACCTCTCGGTCACAAGATTCTGTGTTTACAATCCAGCTGAATAACATCGGCTGACAGTCCAGTCCACATACTGGGGCCTGTGCTGCACGATCACTGTGTGGTCCTTCAGGTGGGATGTAAAACCAAGGCACAGATTAGTGTAAAAGATCCAATATTACTATCTCAAAAGAGGAACATGGGGAATTATTTGTGATGACCCTCAATTAACGTCACAAACAATGCAGATTGTCTGTTCGTTATCACAGTGTTATTTGTGGGAGCTTGCTGTATGTAAATTGACTTCCACCTTCACAACATGGCAACAGTGACCACTCTTCATTGGCTGTGAAGCCCCTTGAGATGTCTGACAGTCATGAAAAGCACTATATAAATGTAAGCCTTTCTATGTTTTTAACCCTATTT
This sequence comes from Rhincodon typus, assembly GCF_021869965.1. Taxonomy (NCBI): domain Eukaryota; kingdom Metazoa; phylum Chordata; class Chondrichthyes; order Orectolobiformes; family Rhincodontidae; genus Rhincodon; species Rhincodon typus. Next base: position 7,051 of record NW_025967151.1, read on the forward strand.
TTGGGAGAGATGTTCTAACGTGCTCCACTTCTAACTGTTCCATTTTACAAGTCGAGATTTTAAGCTGTTAACTTTTAAATCCAGAGCAGATCGCTGAGTTTCAATTCAGATTTTGAAATTTGTGAAATATCCAACCATGAAGCTTTTTAATATGCCATGCCTTCCCAAGCATTAAAGCAGTCTTACAACAAAAGCATCATTTGAGAATTGAGATAATCCTAGCTCACCAATGTAATACAATTGCCATTTGCTATTGGATTTGAAGGGTGTCTATTTTGCTTTTTTATCACTGTCATAAATAGCAACTGCCATCTTTTGGTCACAGTTATTCCTTGTAAAACTGCCTCACCTGTTCTGCGGTGATAAATTCAAGCTGCTGCCCCTTCTCCCCCCCACCCCCATTTTAATTTTTGCTGCTCTCGATGAAAACAGTGAAATCGACAGATCCAACCCAAGCTGACTTGACAGGTGAAGGTAGATGGCCTGGGAAGCAGATCTGACGGTCTGTCTTGGGGGCTTATATCTGAGCTGTGCCAGACAGAGTCAGCTTATGAAGGGGAATCGGTCTGCTGTTCTCAACAGGTTTTGCTCCTCAGTGGGTTAATTGTGTGCTTGTTCCGTGCAGAACATCTTGTTATGATAGTAAGTCTTGTTAAGACTTCAGTAGCAAAGCTGAACTGGTCAATGCCCTGCACCGTTACATCATTGTTTATAGCAAACACGCGGGCAGATGATAGTCTCACTGGTCTCAATCACTCTCAGTAAAGCCTCAGATTACTCCTTCTTCGAATCACCTTCACTCCCATAGTTCACACCACCCATTAGATGTCCACATATGACTCTAATTGGTCACCTGGAGTTGAGGGCAAGGCTTGTATTCGTATCAGATGGTGGAGCAGGCTCGAAGGGCCGAAAGGCCCTCTCTGTATTTTCCATGTTTGCCGAAGATTCTATCCTTGGGTGACCCTGTCTAACTTTGTTGCAGCTGGCAGAGTGGTAATGTCATTGGATGGGTAAGCGAGAACGCTAGGCAAATGCTCCAGCAAGCTGGATTCAAATCTCACCATGACTGATGCTGAAATTTTAATCAAGAGGGGTAAAAAACTAACCTAATAGTAGCCATTGTTGATTGTCACACAAACCCCTTTTGGTTCGCCAGTGCCCTGCAGGGATGGAAATCTGCCATCCTGTCTGGCCTACATGTGACACCAGACCCACAGCCATGTGGTTGGTTCTTACAACTGCCCCCTGGGCAATTCGAGATTGGCAATAAATGCTGATCTAGCCAGTCACACCCACATCCAAATAAGCAAAATTATTTGCTGATTCCGGTAACAGATTAGACAGTGGCCATTGGTCCTTGAGGGTTCTTCACATGTGAGATCAAGTGAGTGCTACAGTCTTCTGATTCCAGCCTCTTGGTCCCTGAATGTCATTGTTCCACCATTGGTGGTCTTGGCTACATCTGCCTGAGCAGAATTAACTCCCTAAAACTCTCTGCTTCTCTCCTCCCACCACCCACCACATCACAGTCTGCTTTCTCTCAGAGGTTTTGTTCATACGTCCTTAAATGTCTTTGTGTGACATTGTTTCAAATTCTGTTTGATAACCGCTCCTGTGAAGAGCCTTGGGCCATTTCAGCGTGTGGAAGGTGTATTGTGAGTAAATGGTGTTCTTGATATAGAGCTCTCTCTTATGTTCCCCGACTAAAAAGCTAATGCAGGTGATAGAGGCTGGAACTTACACAATCCTACCCCCGTCAATAGTGTCCAGTTCTTCACTCCACGAGTGTTCAAACTACTTCTAAAATGACCTGTTCTCTCCTAAGTAATCTCCAGTAATTTGTGATCAATAAGAAATGATCAGATTTCACATATTGACCACTTTTCACTTTTACTCCCATAATCATGTAACACGCTTAGAAAAGGACTTTAAAGGATACACATTGATTGGTACTGAGTTAATATTGTTGGCAGGTTTGGGCTGGGAGTGGGCTAGGGTGGGAGGGTGAGGGGGGGAGCATGCAAGAGGTGGAGAAAATACTGAAAAACAAGAAAAATAAAGTGAAGAAGAAGGAACATCTTTGACATCATTAGATTATTTTATCTACATGTTCTCTTGGTGTTAGGTGGCCATTCACAATGACTGGTAATTGATTTGAGGTTATGGCAGGTTTTAACCCTGTCTGCTTGTCAAAACCAGGAGGGGAGTGCCAGTTAATGTAAATACAACCCTCATCCCCCTTCCTTCATCCATCCAATTGGCTTCTGCAGGATTTACTCCTGTTCTTTCAGAAAGTGAAGCAACGTGCTTCTTAACAACACTAGCAGGTTGCATTTCTGTAGGGCCTATAACATGTTCAACAATCTCAAGGGGCTTCTCAAGAACATATTCTGGCACTGAGGCACAGAAACAGATTTCAGGACTGGTACATTAATGCTTGGCCAAAGAGTTTGCCTTTAAGGAGCATCTGACAGGCGGAAGAGGGTTTAGGGACGGGATTCCAGAGCTTGGGGCCCAGGCAGCTTGAAGGCCTGGTTGCCGATGGTGAAGTGATGGAAATTGGGGGAGATGTTCAAGAAAGAAGGACCAGAGAAAGGCGGGTTTCTCAGAGGGAGGAGGAGATTAGTGAGATAGGGAGGGATGAGGCCATGGACCGACTTGGAAAAAGGGTGAGAATCTTGAAATCAAGGTGTAGCCAGACCAGGAGCCAAAGTAGGTCAGTGATCATGAGTGTTGAGGCAACATGTGGAACAGAAGAGGCAATGATGATCCTTTTGGAGACTAGTTGTAATTCTCAGAGGAGCCTGCATGGGAAAACCATTATGGCTTCCCCTCCAGCCAAACAGGCAATGTGTGTTCCCTTGTGGGCATCTCTGCTGAGAATTCTAGGGCTTCTTCTCCCCATGTCCTCAAAAACTCGCCTCACTCCCCACACTTCCCTTCAGCACCAACCCCACTTCCCTGAGTGCTAGGTAGCAGTGTGGGGAACTCCTTCAGATCAGCTTGCTAGATCCCACTGCCTCAAACTGACTCCTCAATCTTCTGCCAGGTTTCTGCAGGAGACTAGTGGGGCAGCCCAGAGAGGACTGAATGTCTGAAATTTCTTTCCCCAGAGAGCTGTAGAGATTAGATCACTGAAAGTATCTGAAGAGGAAGTCGATTTTTAGGAGTTGAGGAGCTGGCTCAGAGAGGAGTTGAGGCCTGGGGCAAGTTGTCCATGATCTTGTTGAACAACTGAGCAGGCTTAAGGTGTCAAATCATCTACTCCTGCTGCTATTTCTTATGAAGCAGGAGTTAAAATTAGCCCCGAATACTGGATGCCTTTTCTGAGTGCCTCTAGCTGGTGGAATTAATTCACTCTGTCGTTGTGCGCCTTCACAAATATTTAATGAACCCTTTCGTTAAGTGCATTTACAAGGGACATGTAATATAAACAGAACTAAAGCTCAGTGGCTGTCTTGTTGAACTGTAAACCATCAGCTATAGGTGGCTTTGAACTGAATGTTAGCCACATGACATAGCTTTGATCATGCTGTCAGTGTGAGTTGCCTGTACAGAGTACTGAGCAGCAAGTAGAAACCTAAGGGACACATATCAATGGCAGTATGCCCAATATTACATTGCACTGCCTAAAACTTTAATACTAAATAAATCAAAAAAAAGTGTTGAATCTTTTTACACCTAACTGCAACATTAAGCTTGGAAAGTAAAATATATATGAAGTATTAGCTACATTATTCAATTAGTGGGGTAAAGTTGAGGAGTTAAAGTTGAGGTGTTATCACTCGACTAGAGATCGTGGAACTTTAGGTCAATATTCTAGGGGATGTGGGTTCAAATCCCGCCACAGCAGATAGTGGAATTTCAGTTCAATGAAAATATGGAATGAAAAGCTAGTCAAATGGTGCATTTGCAACTATTTGTCTCTAAAACCCATCTGCTTCACTGCTGCCCTTTAGGGAAGGAAATCTGCCTCCTTGTGAGGCCTGGTTAAATTGTGACTCCAGACTAGAGGAGAGAGATTTAAAAAAGACATGAGGGGCAATTTTTTTACACAGAGGGTCGTTCACATGTGGAATGAATTTCCTGAGGAATTGATGGATGTGAGTACAATTACAACGTTTAAAAGACATTTGGATAAGTACATAAATAGGAAAGGTTTAGGGGATATGGGCCAGGAGCAGGCAGGTGGGACTAGTTTAGTTTGGGATTATGTTCAGCATGGACTGGTTGGTCTGAAGGGTCTGTTTCTGTGCTCCATGACACCATGTGGATAACTTGTCCACACTTGAAGATGGGCAAGAAACACTGGCCGAGCCAGTGATGTCCACATGCCTGTAAACATATGAAAAAGAGTCATTGGATTGTTATTGTTTTATGTACGGTTGTCATGGTGCTAAGACTGCCAAGAAAATATTTATTTCCTGGTTCTCGTTGCCCTGAAGGACATTAAGAGTCAATGACTTAATGTGTGTGACTAGGTGTTGCAAGCAGTTTATGATACGCAGTATTTTTCACAGTCATCTTGTTCACCTTATTTGAGAAGGGATGTATATGTGTTAGAAGCAGATCAGCGAACATAGACTTGAACTGGGATGAGGGGTTTTTAATGAGGAAATGTTGGTCTTGTAGTCAGTGGAGGTCAGCAGACTGAGAGATATTGAAACATATCAGATCCTGAGCAGATTTGGCAATTTTTTTTCTCTCTGAGGTAGAACTCTCTTCCCTAGTGAGTGGTGGAGGTGGCTGGGTAAATGAATAGTTTTAAGGCTGAGGTAGGTAGATTCCTGACTAACCAGGGAGTGAAAGATTATCAGGGTGCGGGTGGGCAGGAATGGGTGGTTGAGACCACAATCAGATCAGCCACAATCTTATTGAATAATGGAGCAAGTTTGAGGGTTTGAATGGCCCATTCCTGCTCCATTATTTCCGTGTTCATTTTTTCTAGGCCATAACTTGTAAGATCACTTTTGAAATTAACTGGGGGACATGGGTATCATTGACAAAACCACCTTTAGAGTCCATCCTAGCTGCTTGGAAAAGCAAGGAGTGTCTTGCCTCCTTGAATCGATTTTGATGCAGTTGAGTGACTTAGAGTCATAGTCATAGAATTGTAAGAATGGAAACAGATCTTTCAGTTTAACTCGTCCATGCTGACCAGATATCCTAGATAAACCTATTCCTATTTGCCAGCGTGTGGCCCATATCCCTCTAAACCCTTCCTATTCATATACCCATCCAGATACCTTTTAAATGTTGTAATTGTACCAGCATCCACCACTTCCTCTGGCAGCTCATTACGTACACACACCACCCTCTGCATGAAAAAGTTGCCCCTTAGGTCCCTTTTAAATCTTTCCCCTCTTGCCTTAAACCTCTGCTCTCTAGTTTTGGACTCCCCTACCCTGGGGAAAAGAACTTTTCTATTCACCCTATCCGTGCCCCTCATGATTTTATAAACCTCTATAATGTCCCCCCTTCAGCCTCTGACACTCCAGGGAATATAGCCCCAGCCTATTCAGCCTCTCCCTGTAGCTCAAACCCTCCAACCCTGGCAACATCCTTGTAAATCTTTTCTGAATCCGATTTCACAACATCCTTCTTATTGGCAACTTCAGAGGATGGGTAGCTGTCAGGCACTTTGGAATGGAAGAAGGATTTAAGACATTTAATTTCTAAAATCAGCAGAATGGGAATGAACTGAAATCCTTTTGGTTTTGTTTTCACCCCAATGCTAAAATGACGTGCCACTGTAGTAATTAAAGTTAGCACTGGATGTTTGCTGATGTTTGTAAACTGTAGGATCTGCTTGTTCCTTGGGTATGCAAGGCTGTAGTAAGTGTGATAAAGCTGATCCACTTTATTCACGTGATGTGGCTGTTGCCGGCTGGACCAGGGTTCCTTGCCCATCCCAGTTGCCCTTTAGAAGATTGTGCTTTCTTGAGCTGATGCCATCGTTGGCATTTAGGTGCCCCCACCGTACTGTTAGGGAGGGAATTCCATGTTTTTGACCCAGCGACAATGAAGGAGCGGTGTATTTCCAAGTCAGGATGGTGAGTGGCTTGGAGATGATCTTGCAAGGGGTGGTGTTCCCATGTACCTGCTGCCCTTAGCCTTCCAGATGGAAGTGATCCCAGGTTTGGAAGGTGCTTGGTGAGTTACTGATACCCACAAATTGGTTAATAGTTTGATGAAAAAACATTTGCCATGTCACTCTGTCACAGACTCTATAATGCTGTGTTTTGGCACTGGGATGAATGAGAGGTCAAACTGCAGAGTATTACTTTACTCATAACCACAGACAACATTTTCAAAGAAGCAGAATTATTTTCATGATTCGTTTTATAGTGCCTTTATTGAGTTCAGGAATATCAATTGCACATCTGGCACAATGCCATTTTGTGGTGTGCTGTTATATTGGAGGAAAAATATCCCAGAGTTGTGTATTCTGTGGCATAGGAAAAAGGGGAGACCATTCAGTGCCTATGATCTGGGCTCCAGTTCATGGAGGTCAGGGCTGATCTGTGGCCCAACTCCCCACACCCACATTTACCTTATGTCCCTAACACCTTTAGTGAAGAAAAACCGAGCAACATCCGTCTAAAATTAAGAAATAATCAAACAGCAATGGACAAATACCCACTGGATTCCAATAACATTCCCCAACAGCAATTAAAATAGCAAAAGCCACATAAACACACTAAATGCTCACCTGCTAAAACCAGCAACCTGAATTCCAGGGAATTTAAGTTTTTTTTTACTTACATTATTAGTTTTTCACTTCACAAGTGTGATAAAATGTCCAATGACACTCAAAATAGTTAATGTATTTTATATTGTATGCAGATCCAAACCTGTCTTGTCTGGATACAGCCTCAGTGTATGTTTCCATTAGACTGAAATTTGAACCTGATTTCTTCATTGCCCAAGTGCAGTTTGAGAAATGGCTGCAGGTTTTACTTGGCCTCAATATGCAAACTAAAAACTATTTAAATCGCTCCCTGACACAGCAATACATAGATGTGCTAAAGTGCTCTTCTGTGCACATTAGTTAAGGGGAAAAGAATAGCTTGATCAAGTTTGCAGTAAACCACATCCCATGAAGTTTTACAGGGTTTGCTCGAATTGGTTTCTGCCCTTAGCATGTACAAACTGAAACTGAGTCAGATCAATCTGAACTGGTTTAAACTCCCTGGCGTGCATGGAGGCTCAGTAAATCCTGGAAGTGTGCCAGCATTGGACATGGTAACACTACAAAGCAAAACAAAAGACATCGAATCAAGCAAGCACCAGGTAATTTCATGCCAGTGAGTTTCAGAGCTTTCAAAGGTATGTCACTTCTTGTTTGCAGATTTTTTTTTGTTTTCCAATTGAAAAAACTCTGTTCAGAAAAGGAAAGAGTCTGTACAGTTACACGTCCAGTCCAAATGCTTCTAAAATTTCCAGCGTTAAACTCTGATTCCCTGTTATTTGAAAATACAATGCTGTCCTGTGGCGATAGTATAAATGACTCCGCCAAGCTGCAGACTATTCTTTTATTTATAATTACTCTTTTACAACTTCTTTCAATCTCATAACACATTGTTTTAACCCTTACCCTTTTGGATAAACATAACTCCACAGGATTACTCCAGCAAACGCCATAATCCAAGCTGCAAGACTTGGATTTGGATTATTAATAGAAGTTATTACACTGCAGGTATCCAACATCATAGTTTGAGATTCATAAAAAGAAAGTGTTCTTGTAAAATAAATTTTCATTGAAGTTGCACAGGACATTCTGAGAAAGCTGCAGTATTTTTGCAAAGCATATTATCTGGATTTCATTTCCTGTATTTTTAACGTTCAAATTCATACAGACTGACAAAGGGGACACAGTCCTCAACATTTACAAGGTGGTCCGTAATTTTAAATATCAGCAGGAACGTGTCTATGTGGCAACTTGGGGAACAGTTCTTTATAACTGTGTGTTGTTTTTAGAGCTGGGATTCCGTGTTGAAAGGAAAAAAAGTACGGAAGTTTCTCAAAATCGAGATTGTGTATAATGAAAGTGCTGGGATGTCTCACAGCATCAGGAATCACTGGTTTTTGTTTGTTTGTTAGTTGGATGCATTGTGTTTGAGCAATTCACCTTCAGATCCCGCAGATTTCACTACAGACTCATTACCCACTGCACCCATCCAGCCTGTGCTCTTCCTGAGCAGTTATAAACTTTAATCCCTGTATGTTTGCACAACTTACCTCTCCAGTATGTTTGCCTAATTCCTTCTTAAGTACAATGTTTAACTCAACTTCAACATCCACTTATGGTAGTGCATTCCATATCCCAATAACTATTTACATGAGAAATTGTTAACTTTGCCCTTAGTACTCGCAGCGTTGAAATATTGTTTATCCTAGCTGCCTTTTGTTCCCTTTTATAACCTATTGTCTGAGTCCCAACTATGTCAACCATGAGTTGGCTACCTCGAGGTGAAAGGAATTGTAAATATTCCTTGTACGTGGCGTGGAGAGAATTTTGTGGAGTTGTTCTAATAGCTCTTGGGAATCATTGGTCTTCAGGATTTGAAAGGGAATTTCATGGCAAATTGCCGTTTTCTGAAATATCTGAAGATTGCAATCCAGCAACAATCCCATTGGCGTTTAAACTCGTATTTCATCTTTTTCCCTTTCGCTTTGCCAAGGTATGTTTCTCAGTTTCTGGAACGCTGCTGGCTCTGAGCAAATCAACCTGAGTTGGGAGAGTTTGGCCAGACTGCAGTCTCTATCAAAGTTGCAAGAGCGTAATTTCTAGGTTCCTAGTGATAGGAGTTGGTCATTTGAGTGCTCTAACTCTGTGAAATTGTCCAGCTATAAAGCCTCGCTGAGAGAGTGCAGTACCTGAACTGCGAGCTTACAGCTCTTGGGAAAGACTTCTTTCTGAGACAAACAAGCATTGGAATTCATAACAAAAGAAAACCAAAGAACTCCAGATGCTATAAATCAGAAACACAAACAGAAGTTGCTGGAAAAACACAGCAGGTGTTTTTCTTTTTTTTTATATTGGAATTCATAGAATAACTTAAATGAGTCTATAACCACTTAGAGCTTTTTGAAATGGCAGGAACCCTGCTGTGACAACAGGAAGTTGTAAAGTCAGTCATGCAGTACTCATCCAGTTTTGATTGCCCTTAAGCTTATTTCAAATGATTTTGTTTATCAAATATTTTAAAAAGCAGGAGTTTTAAGTGCCCTGACAGCTTGAGAGCTCTCATTGACAGTTCCTCTTGATGCTATTGTCATTTGCCTAATTTGGTTTCAATAAGTTTCACAGTTAAATGAACTTGTATACTTTTTAATTCACATTAATGCCTATTTTTAACAGTCCCAAAGGACATCCCTCCCCCCAAAACAACCACCGTCACCCCACACCCCCACCCTACCACAAGACGTAAGGTAGTGTGGATTTTGAAAGGGGTGCCTTAACTTTTCAAAGAGATACACTAACTATTAAAAAAAAAATTCCACTGCCAGGGCTAATCCCCACATACCACATTTCAGATATTCAAGTCAGCAAAATTACACATGACTGCAGCATGCTTGAAATGTGACTGGTACCCATTCATGCTCTCATGTATCTGTCCCCGCCCCGTTTGGGAGCAAGACTTCCAATTTGCATATTCCCTAACATTTCCGACTGTGCAGTATCCTTCCTCCAGATTTCATTGATGTGATGACACAAAAGCATAGTATTCATCACTGAAACACAGAATGTAATGGATTAAATCTAAAATTAAAGGGTAAGTTAATTTCAAAGGGAGTAAATGAACATTGGTTCAATTCCTTCATCACCCCTGTATACAGAGTGATCTTAACATTACTGTGTGGAGCACTGTAAGAATGTGCTCACTTATGACAGTTTGTAAAGCAGATTTCTACAAATACAATAGAGTGGTGATTTTGATGGTGTTTGTTTATGAAGGACATCAAAGGGCTGATTTTAACCTGCCTGCCCAGCGGGGAATCTACTAGAGGGTGGGGGAGAGAATGAGGAAAGTATAGATGCACTGAGCATTCACTTAGATCATGTTATCATTGAGTCAGGGGTGCCTGAGTGCAAATAGAACTAGGGCACTGCTGATGGCTCTACGAAAAATGAGGGATAACTGTTTGACTGTTGGTTACATATTTATATAGGAAACAAGTAAGATTTAAGCTTTCTTATTGTCACATGTACTCAAGTAGAGAAGTACAGGAGTACAGTGAAAAGTGTCTAATGTCATCACACACAGCACCATCTTCCTAGATACAAAAACTGAGGTACAGGTAGCAACATAGAGAAACAAAATTAAAAGTAAAGCATCATTATGGTTGGAATTTTGTGAAGTTTGAATTGGAATAAACTATCATGAGAAAAGTTAATGCCTTGGACTGGGTCTGAACAATGTCTGACTTCTGGTGTAATAAAGCAAAATACTGTGGATATTGCAAATCTGAAACAAAAATAGGAACTGTTGGAGAAACTCAGCATGTCTGGCAGCTTCTGCAGAGAGAAAAAGCAGAGTTAACGTTTCAAGTCCAATATGACTGTTCTTCAGTACAGCCTCTGGTATTTCATGTCGCATTCCCACATTAAGATAGTATTAAAACTTTTCTCTTCTGGTTTATCCAGAAATAATAATGATGTATATTTATATAGTATATTTAACATTGCAAAACATCCCAGGGTGAATCACAGGAGCACTTATCGAACAGAGATTTGACACCAAGCCACATAAAGAGACATGACTGGTGATAACTTAGTGCTGGATCAAAGAAGTCTGTTTTAAGGAATGTTGGAGGGATTGAGGGAAGGAATCCCACAGCTTCACTTCTAGTCGGTCATAGGCCTGCACCCATCCATGGTGAGGTGATTAATTTCAGGGACGTGCAGGAGATCACAATCTGCCGAGAGCAGAGATCTCAGAGGGTTGTGGGGCTGAAGGAAATGATAGTGGTACGGTGTGATTTTTTGGGGGGGTGGGGGAGGTGGTGAGGTCACAGAACAGTTTGAAAACAGGGGGAGTCAAGGCAAATTCATATACAGTCGGTGAAAAGCAGTTGCCAAAAGTACTTTTTGCACAAATAACATAAAGGCAATAATTTTTTTCAAAAAAAAGCAGAAGCGAAATCTGTTCCTTTCTCATTTTGGCTGAGTTTCGAGGGATATTCCACATTCTAAAGCAGAGGAGTTGCCATGCACATCCTGCTCTCTGGCTCACAAATGATGCATTGCAGCTCAAATGCTGTACCCTTGAGTTTTTACAGGAGGAGGAGTAAACCGAGATTCTTGCCAAGCATGACTTCATGAAACTTGGCTTCGGTTTTCAGTAACTTTGAAATGTCGTGTCGCGTCAGTTTTAGGATGTAACGAAACTATGGTTCTGGGTCTGCACCAGCTGTTTGCTGGGGGGGAGGTTGCAGTATATTTTCCCCATTTGTGGAGCTGTACAGTACCGTTAAAGGCAGCCTGTCATTTGTTCAGAGGCCTTGTGCAGACTGCTTGTGACTGTTCATGGTTATAAAAAGTGCTGTGTACAGGACGTGGCTGTGATGAGACTGCACAATTGACTATTGTCAGGAAAGGGACAGGCTAGTCTTTAATTCAGAAATAAACACCCTTCAGTATTAATACTCTTCGTAAAGCCATGGAAAGCTTGACTTGTCCTGGGTTTTTGATTAGCTGAGTAAACAGTGGGAGCCACAACCACAATACATAACGGTGATGCTTTGCAATCATCTCATTTCTTGCTGGATCTTCAGTCCTGGCAATATGGGGACTTTTTTTTAAAAGTGTTTGTCTATTGCAGCTTGAACCTGCAGCTCGGCTTTTCTCACCTGATGATTTTGAGTTCAGCCTTAATTGAAACTGGACAAGTTGAACCAGCACTTCTTTGTGTAGCTGGGTGGAGGCTAAATCTGGCAACAGAGCACTCTTTCTTAAGAAAAGAAAGCAAAAAGGGAGCTGGCAGGTTGGGTCTTGTCCTGCTGAGCTAGAGCTCGCGCTGGATAATCAGGTCAGTTTACCTTCCTTGCAGGGACTTACAGGGACATTTGCTTTGAAAAGCAAGTCTCTGCCGTTCCAAAGAATGCGAGCAGAGGCAAATTCTGCCTTTGACTGAAGGTCAATCATCTTTTAATATGCTTCAAGTTTGAAGAAGCTGAAACAGTGACTAGAATCTCAGTGATTGCTACGGTGATGTCATGGAAATGACTTAAAAAGCTCACCAGCCTATCAATAAAAGATTCCATGTCATAAAGCACGGGTACAAGTGGCAAATGATCTTGTATTTTAAGAACTGGGCTTTTGATGGATTATGTTTTCATCGGGTCAAGAGGGATGTCTGCCTGCTCACCAGAGATCTATTTTGTTGACCCTCTATTGACAAAAGGGGAAAAGTAGATCCTTGGTGTTTTATTTATTTTATAAATATATTTCCCAGCACTTCAGTCAATAATTGAACTGTGCAGCCCAGTTTTATGTGCACAGCAGGTTTTGCCATAAGATGGTAGTCCCATCAGATTATTTAAATAGCCGTAGAGTTATATTACAGCATGGAAACAGACCCTTTGGTCCAACCAGTCCATGCCAAACATAATCCCAAACTAAACTAGTCCCACCTGCCTGCTCCTGGCTCATATCCTTCCAAGCCTTTCCTATTCATGTACTTATCCAAATGTCTTTTAAATGTTGTAACTGCACCCACATTGATCACTTCCTCTGGAAGTTCATGCCACACACAAACCACTCCCTGTCTAAAAAGGTTGCTCCTCATTTCTTTTTTAAATCGTTTTCCTCTCACCTTAAAAAATGCCCCCTTGTCTTGAAATCCCCTACCCTAGGGAAAAGACATCTTCCATTCACCTTATCTATGATTTTATATGTCTCTATGAGCCCACTCCTCAGTCTCCTATGCTCCAGTGAAAAAAGTCCTAGCCTATCCAGCCTCTCCTTTATAACTCAAACCCTCCAGTCCCAGCAGCATCCTGGTAAATCTCTTCTGAATCCTGTCCAGCCAACCTGCTTCCTGGACCTTGACCCTCTGCTCCTTGTCCCTTCTTTGTTAAACCCTTAAGAAGGTGGATTCTGGGAGTGGGGGGGGTGGGGGGAGAGGTGTGTGAGATTTGTACAGTTTTAACATCTCACCCGAATCTCACTGCTGTGGTTGTAAGGTGTTGCAGTTCAGCCCAATGTTTCTGGAGCACTGTTTGTTGCTCTGAGTGCAACAGAAATTGATTCTTATGGAAACGCCTCCCTATAACGTTGCAAACTGCAGTATTAAACCATTAAACCTCTAACTTGCTTCACTTTGTGCCCATCTCAGATCAAGGTGCCAGTTTGAATGTTTCATTTTGTGTTCGTGGTGAAAGCTCCCAGTTGAGACAAGCTTGAGTTATTTCAAGGGAGGAGGTGGTGCACTGTTAAAATGAGCGACTAATTCATGACTCATGGGGATGTGGGTTTGAATCCTACCATTGTGGTTGGTAAAATAAGAATTCTACCTTTTTAAAAAAGAATCTGCAATTGAATTGGATGGCACCCCTGTAACTGCTGTGGTTTGTGGTTAAAGCCCATCTGATTCACTCATCTCCTTGAGGGAAGGAAATCTGCTATCCTCAGTTAGTTTCCCAACCACAGCAATGTGGCTGAGTCTTAACTGCTCTCTGGGCAATTAGGGATGGGCAATAAATGCCAGTGAGACCCTCAGCAACGAATAAAAAAAAATCAACAATGGCAAATTCAGCTGAAATTAAGCAATCTGTGTCATTCTGTCAGAACAATAAAGGTTTTAAGGAAAGAAGAAACCAATTGTTTAGCCAGATAATTGGATTATCGCACCAAATGTCCACTTGATTAAAATGAGAGTGGTAATTCTCCAACTGACAATCTACTCAAATCTTTCTTTGTAAGTAGAGGAAGACGTGCCTGTGGGAAGCAGCAATCCTTGTGTAAACTATTGACTGGGAAAGGTAATCTTTGTGAAATATCGCAGGACATAAAAGGAAATTCTTTGCTTTGCTAAGTAGCTACAACTGTTGCCTCAATGCAGAGCACATACTGTGAAACTACAGATCCTGTTGCTGACACTGGGATTTCTGTGCTCCCTTGTTGCCCTTGTAGTGTGTCTGTTAGATCTTTTGAGCTTTGTTTAGGCTTCAGCAAATGTCGTACAATCAGTCAGCGAAATGACCACATTTTCCAAATCCCTGTGTGCTGTTAGACTTCAGTGCCTCAGTGCAGAGCTAAAGGACTACTCCATATTTGGAGGTGAGCCCTTCATTAGGCATCAGAGAATGATCTGATCTACTTGGAGGCAAGTGGATCTTAAAGATCCATTGCAGGTGTTCAGAAGAAAAGGAGGAAATTTCTCAGACAGTTCCTCTTCTCCTCAATGCCACTGGAAACAAAATGAACAGGTTATTGACTTAATCGGAATTTGTGGCTTTTGCTGACGATGGAAATAGCCATGCCAACAAGCCAATTTATTGGACTTTCGAACAACAGGAGTGATTCACTGGATACAAAATATTTGAGACATGTTGATAGAATAAGGTGCTACACAGGTCCAAGTGTTAGATATTTTTAATCAACCTGTCTTGAGATGTTATGACACACTCCTGGAGCAGATGGCACTTGAACCCAGTGCTCCTGGCTCAGAGGTAGGGACATTACAAGAGTGTTATTTCCATAATTGTGAAAGCAAGACATGTGTTCATTTAGATTTTGGAGTAACAGCAGAAAAGAAACGGCAAGAGTCTTGATTCCAAGCTGCCTCATGTGCATGGTACTATATATTTTCAACTCATAATAAAATGCTATGTGGAATAAACAACAGCTTCCATTCATACATATATAGATGAAACTAAAAGCTGCATTTGCAAAGCAATCAAGCTTCCAAATAATCCTAACTCAATGTAATTTTGTTTCTTAAACAGGAAGATAACAGAATTCTGCCAAACCCCAACGATGTTTGATCATGGCATTTTGTTTCTGTTTTTGGTTAACTTTTATTGAAGGTGGAAATACTCGCAGGAACGATAAAAGGGGGTTTTACATTGGTTGCTGATGTGTGGTTGTAACTTGTGTGGGTCATTTTGAATGAACCGCAGCATTGAGGGTACTGGTCACATTGTGGACGTTTTGGTTTGGTGGAACTTGGTGGGTTAAGGGCTGGATCTGAAGAGATGTGTAAGGCATCTTGAGAGATGACTGTGGAGAGAGCAAGATGGAAGACTCAGGGCCTCTGCAGAGACAAGGAGCTGCACCAACTCATTTAAAGACATATATTAGGGATGAGAAGTTGACCTCAGCTTGACCCTGGTGGGTGGAGCAAAAGCATTCTGTCGTTTTATTACGTTGAGCAGCCGGGAAGCCTCTTTGTGTCTCTTGCTGTAGCCGACACATTGCGGAGGTAGAAACGACCCCAAAGGGTTCTTGCAAAATAAATAGAGTTCTCCAAGATAAGTTATTGATTTAACGAATGCAGGGAAACGTGAGTGCAGGATATTTTCACCCAGTGGGAGAAGTTATGTCTCCTTGTGCTCTGCTAATGCTGCCATCCATTATTTGCAACTTTCACCTCAGCGCAGTCTGAGGATATCAAAAACAAGGCACTCCTCAATGTTAAAAAGAGAAAAGGCAGCTATACCTGCTTACCCAGCCTTCTTGCGTTTGTGAGCGGGCCAGACTGTTGCACGGCACCATCCTTTAAAAAAAAAACACATTGTCCTTGTCAGCCACGGGGTAATTGCATTCTGTAGGATAAAAGAGTCAGTAAAATGTGATAGAAAATAGCGACAGTTGTGCTTTGGTTTCAGAGATTCGCAGGAAACCTTTAGTTGCACTGGCTTCCTGCTAGGAGAGGAATTCTGAAGAGTTGCTGGATTATGGAAGGGGGTGGGGGGGATTCAGTGTGTGGGCATGGAAGAGGAATGTTGGCCAGTGGGTTTCCAAAGATGAAAGGCCATTAACTCCCTTGATTACAGAAAAAAAAATGCTTTCAGAAAGACACAATACCGATAACCTTCACCGTCCTCGGCCTAATTCTTCCCTGGGATATTTATTTTATTTTTCTCATCCTGATTTGCTGTGGAACAAAAGGAGCTAATGAAGCAGTTTTTTAAAAAAACATTAATTGCCTCATTCAGGCACTGAATGTTTTACACCTGTGCTTCTAATTGCAGGAAAGTATTAACCAACCTTTCGCTGACCTTAGATGCGATAAGTATCAGAGTTTCTTGAAAAGAGCTCTGTTTCTGAAGAAAACACTAAGGTTAAAATGTTCCAGTCATTTTGAGGACTGCTTTCTATCGTGTAGGGAGCTGTCTGTGCGAGCTGCAAAGCAATTTAGGCCTGCATATCTTTTTGCTCTGGGTATGATCTGTTTGTTGCACTGTACCACGCCTTTAAGATTGCTGCCCAGTCCCTTTAAGATTGTCGACTGGTCCCTTTAAAATTGCTGAGTGGCCTCTTTAAAATCAACACCAAGTCCCTTTAAGATTGTAGACTAGTCCCTATACAATTGCCACCCAGTCCCTTTAACGTCACAGACTAGTCCCTTTAAGATGGCTGAGTGGCCCCCTTAAGGTCACTGTCAAGTCTCTTTAAGACTGTGGACTAGTCCCTTTGAGATTGCTCCATAGATCCTTTAAGGTCGCTGCCCAGTCCCTTTAAGATTGCTACCCAGACCCTGTAAAATCGCTGCCCAGTCCCTTTAAGATTGCCACCCAGACCCTGTAAGATC
>NW_025967151.1:23826-25000 GCF_021869965.1 Rhincodon typus
CACTGCCCAGTCCCTTTAAGATTGCTACCCAGACCCTGTAAGATCGCCGCCCAGTCCCTTTAAGATTGCTACCCAGACCCTGTAAAATCGCTGCCCAGTCATATATTTACATCCAAGTGCAACTAATTTCAAAACAGTTTGTTCACTGTTCAAAATGGGTGAAATATATAAGTCATTTGAGCTGCTTTTCCAATCTGGCCTTATGCATATATCAACAAAGTGAAAGCTTTAATTGCTATTTATTTCATTTTAAAGGATTGCTTTTCATAACACTGTTTTTCGTAAACTCATTGTGATATGAATTAATCATTGAACTACATGAGGGGAAGCCAGAGAGAGGGGTTCAGTCAGTATGAACCAGTTCCACCCTGTGGAGAGTGACAGAGAGTTTTTGTTTCGTGAGACTGGTGCTCGATGGAGAGGAGCTGGATCCTAATACTGACTCCTATACATACACTGTGCCAACTCCTATACTCAATGCACTAACCAATAAAGACAAATGTACCAAATGCCTTCTTCACTATCCTATGTACCTGGGACCCCACTCTCAAGGAACTATGAACCTGCACTCCATGTCTGTTTGTTCACCAACACTCCCCAGGACTTTAACATTAAGTTTATAAGTCCTGCCCTGATTTGCCATTCCAAAATGCAGCACCTCACATTTATCTAAATTAAACTCCATCATTCCCCGGCCCATTGGCTTTCTGTCAAACTGATCTAAAAGACCAGTAACTGAGGAATTCTGCAAACATTTCAAAAGTATTTGATGTTTATGACAACTCAGGAAATAACTTGATTTTGAATGTTGTGAGCTGTGATCCAGCCATGGTTAGCCCAGTCAATTCCATTCCCTCCAAGGAGACTACACACATCCAGATTTCAAGCACATTTTTAATTAAATATTTCCCCTTCCCTTTACCTAGATTTCACTGACATTAGTGGCTGAATCACAGAATTGATAGTGTGCGGAGGGAGGTCATTTGTTCCAGTGTGTCTGTGATGACTCTTCAAACAAACAGCTCACTGAACGCCATTCTTCATCCTTCCCCCTCGTCCCATCCTGCACATTCTTGCTTTACAAATAGGAGTATAACTTCCTTCTGAATGCACTGAGTGACCCTGCCCCCCCGCCGACACTCTCAGACAGTACATCCCAGACCCTAACCGCACG